>NC_091132.1:90342105-90652105 GCF_040183065.1 Periplaneta americana
ATAGCGGATGAAGATGACGTCTCTAATTCCATCCCCCGTCGATTGCGAGGTTCGTTCTGTGATAAAGTTTTTCAACGCACAGAACATGGCACCGATCGAAATCCATGCCCTTTGTTTTCATATTGTTCATTTTGCTCAGGAGACATAACACTCGCCACACTTATTACACATGCTTTAACAAATTCTCCGTCACTAAAAGGTTTAAATGATTTTGCGACTTCACATGAAACTATGTTACTGGCAAGAATATCCTTTTGTTTTTGAGTCGAGGCATTCGCCTCCTCTCTGCTCTGGTTACTTAATATTTTGGTTTTTAATTTTTCAAACTGCTCCGTATGTTCTGGCCCAATAAATTGAAATAGAGAGAAAAAGAAAAGTTACAGCCAAATTATGTTTAAAAATTTGTGAAAACAGAAAAATGACCTAGCTAATATTATTATTTTAGCTTATTGTGTAGGTATTAAACTTCAAATTATGATTAGCCTACTTACCTGTAATTAAGCTGTGATTCTTATGTCATTATTTAGTATGTCAGTGTTTATTGTTTCTGTGCGTTTCTATAACGATTTTGTTGCATGGTAAGCATATCACGTTTTCTCCATGAGCACAATAGAAGAATTTTTCTTCCCGATCTACCTGGAATGGGCATTTACGAGTATTCAAAGAGGTTGTCATGTTCAACATCGCAAAGACAATCCATCACATCGACTAAGGGTCGCTTACAGAGAGTGTGGAAGTTGGTGGGAGGAACGTGATGTCAGAACCCTCCCCGCTACCGGATGTAATCATGATTACCAGTTTGCCAGCGTCTGGTTTAGATTATCCGAAATACCTCCTTCCCCTTTATCACTTGAATCTTCGTCCGTGAGAACTGCTGGGTCTGGAGTGGGAGTTATGAAAATTGCATTTGCTTCGAGTGTTTTTCATCCCTCTTAATAAATTATATCCAAGACATCCTGCACCGTCAGACCCGGTCCTAGAAACTCATGACAGTCTTCTAATGGAGAAATATTTCTAATTGGTTATTTTACGAAGCCTTAAAGGTCATCTAGCGTCTGAATGACAAGATGATAGTGCCAGCGAAATTAGTTCATGGTCGAGTGCCGAAAGTTACTCAGTCAGCAATTGCTATTTATGGCTTGGAGAAAACCCACAAAAAATCTCAACCAGGTAACTTGTCCCAACCAGGATTTTAATCCGGGCCCGCTCGTTTCACTGTCACGCATGCTAACTCTTACTCCACAGCGGTGGATAGAAAAATAATTATGTCAGTTACATATAAAGGAATAGAACACAGAAAAATAGGTTTGAAAGATTTGATTTCAGAACTGCCCATCGTGCTCCATATGGACAAGACAGATAAAACAGAGTCATAAATAGACGACAGATTGTTGGTAAACAATGCCATTGTACTGTAATTTCAATTAACATGTCTAGGCCTAAAGATACTACAAACATTATCACTTGAAACAACGTAGAATATCAATATAAAAATAAAGTTACCCGACATCTTATCTGTAATTCCTCTGCAAAACGTAGTAGGTACAATTCTGACTGCTACAAAAATTCACCAGTTGGTGATAAGGAAATATAACAATAAGCATGACATTCAATCCCGCTAGTCAAGAATACGTTATAGTCAATCCAAAGAAATTATTATCTAAGCAGTGGAAAATAATATAAATTAATTCAACATGCGTGTCCATATGGACACGCTGGGAATTTAAGGGTTAAGTTGTCTCGGATCCTAAGCCTGTTAATAAGCGTTTAGATTAGTAATGTATTCTCTTATTCTTATTTATTTTATTTATCTTTTGTTTATATGTAACTTCCATCAGATGAAAACTCATTCATAGTTAAAAATAGTCATTCATTCATAATAGACACGTCTTTGGGGCTATACGAGTTTCGATCCGGGGACAGTTTTCATTTGGAGTTCCGTCTAGGAATTTCTTCTTGAGGTGAGAATTTTATTGTTGGCTGGACAGGCAGGTTGAAAAAATTAACGTAATTTCACCTTATCTTCGAAAGACCATGGAAGGAACCCAAGCACTTGATTTATTGTAAACTTCTTACGGGACGGAACTAATAGTCTCCAATATCTCTAAATTTTAAGTGCTGAAAATTTTATTGTAACAGTATTTTGTAAGTCTGTGTCCGCAGCGAAATTATTATTATTATTATTATTATTATTATTATTATTATTATTATTATTATTGCTACTAGGAGGCCTATTACGTGGAAGAACAGGTGCAGTATTCATAGTAAACAATGAAATAATGCACGTCTCCGAGTTTTGACTATCACAATCGACACTGGAAAAGGAAATGTTCTATGGAATAGAAAGTAGAATAAATTTATTAAGCAATCAATTTGAAAGCTGAACTTAAGAGTATTAGGTCGGAAATGGATATATCATACGTGGAGGAACAAGTAAATTGAGAATCATTTACGAATGTACACATGATTCCAACCACGTAACAGAACTGTATTTGCAATGAGGTGAGAGTTCCGTGACGAGAATGTCAATATTAGCGCAGGACGCAAATGTCCACGCCTCGAAACTCTGATAATATTCTATTTCTAATGGATAGTTATTTTTCACCTTAACGTACAGTATTCATTTCCTTTAATTGGATACTTAATAGTAGAAAGGTCCAAAGTGCCAAAATTATGAAGAGTATTTTACTAAAAAATAACTATCGCTATTTAACAATTTTAAGAATATATTATTTGGAATTGAATTCACAGTACTTATGACAGTTTTTCACCAATATTTATCAATAGTTTGATGATACAAAAACTAAAATTAACACACTGAGAGACAAATAAACTTCACAGTTTATGGAAAGTGTTAAGTCCCATTTATTATTCACAGATATGTTAATTTCTGCAAATGGTTCCATTAAAGTGATTTTGTGGTATCAAATTATGCGAGTGTCGTATTGCATGGGATATGTCTACGTTATTTTTCTTTAATATATATAACATTATTATTTTATAAACAGTAATCTCACTAGAGGTTTTAATTAATTATCTAGAGAAAATCAAAATTCGTGTAGGATTTAATTGACTTTTATACGATTACAAGAAAGTATATAAAGATTAGAAGAAATAAAGTAGGCTACTCTAATACAAAAAAAAATATTAATTGGCTTACAAAAATTCTATTTCCCTAATATTAGCTTCACCAATACGTTTGAAAGAAGCCGCCATTTTTAATCGACAATCTATGCGAGAAACAAATGACGATCGCAAAGCATGTTTTATAGTACCGTAAAAATTCGCAGTTTGAAATGTTGACAAACAAAGAAACAAATAGTAAGGCAGTGATGAAAACAAATGCTAGGAAAGCGATAAAATAAACAAATGCTAGGGAAGTGAAGAGATGTGTGATATGCAGCCTGATTGGTTGAAAGACGTCCTTTCGCACCGTTTTATTAATCGAAAATAGTATGACGTAGTAAAAGTGTAATAGTCAACAGTCGGCCTGGGTAGCGTAGTCGATATAGCGCTGGCCTTCTATGCTCGAGGTTGCGGCCCAAGTCGATGACATTTAAGTGTGTTTAAATGCGACAGGCTCATGTCAGTAGATTTTTTTAAATTTTATTGGGTTATTTTACGACGCTGTATCAACATCTAGATTATTTAGCGTCTGAATGATATGAAGGTAATAATGCTGGTGAAATGAATCCTGGGTCCAACACCGAAAGTTACCCAGCATTTGCTCGTATTGGGTTGAGGGAAAACCCCGGAAAAAACCTCAACCAGATAATTTGCCCCGACCGGGATTCGAACCCGGGCTACCTGATTTTACGGCCAGACGCGCTGACCGTTACTCCACAGGTGTGGACATGTCAGTAGATTTACTGCATGTAAAAGAACTTCTGCGGGACAAAATTCCGGCAAAGCGGCGACCTGATATAACCTCTGCAGTTGCAGCATTGTTAACTAAATCATAATTTAAATTGACTATTAATTTAAATAGTCAACAGTATCCTCATTAGAGGTTTTGATTTATCTATAGAAAATCAAAACTCGAGTGCGATTTAATTAGTTATTACATGGTTAGAAGAAAGTATATAAAGATCAGAAGAAATAAAGTACTGACTTATAAAATTCTATTTCACTAGTGTTAGCTTCACAAAACGTTTGAACAGAGCCGTCATTTTCAGTTGACTATCTATGCGGTAAACAAATGACGGTCGCAAAGCATGTTTTATAGTACGGTTAAGAATTTACATTTTGAAATGTTCACAAACAAAGAAAAAATGGTAGGGAGGTGATAAAAACAGAAAAAGTCTAAAAATTATAAGAAATAAAGTAGTCTAATACAATAAAATAGGTATTAATTGACTTACTAAAATTTTATTTCACTTATGTTAGTTTCACCAAAACGTTTGAACGGAGCCATTTTAAGTTGACTATCTATGCGGGTAACAAATGACGATAGCAAAACATGTTTCATAGTACCGTAAAGAATTTGCAGTTTTCAATGTTGGCAAACAAGAAAAAAATGCTAGGAAAGTGATGAAATAAACAAATGCTAGGGAAGAGATAAAAATAAATAAATGCTAGGAAAGTGATAAAATTGTAGCGATAAACAGCCATGATTGGTTGAAACACATACTTTCCTATCGTTTTATTGGCCAAAAGTAGCATGACATAGTATAAGTGTAATAATCGTCATAAACTACATACTTGTTCCAACTATTAAAACATTAATTATTGTATTGTAGATAATTAAGAAAAATATTCATAAATTCCTAATAGAATAAACAAAGCATGCAGTATTACATTTTGTAATGGAACACGTTGTACGATAAATAAATAAGGACACATAATTAGACCCATTGGATGAGAGATAATTGATCACTTTTCTGTTGTGATTTCGTACTTGACCCGCCATATTTGTAGCCGTAAATACAACTTCGGCAACATTGGAGGGCTGAATGTTAATTAAATCTCTTACTTATCAAATAGCAATGATTTTAGAATACTTTAAATAAAATGGTAAAAAGAGGAGATATTACTTTAAAGCATTCATAAGGCGTTCGTAATATTTGTGGCAGTGTCAATGGAATTGTGTATCCATGACGGACAGTAGTGCTTGCTGCATTGCTTACTTCCAGTGTAAGCATTCATGCAGATATGATGCTTCGCATTCCAGAGATGTAAATCATGATTGGAATACCTCATAATACGCCATACACGGCGTATCGGTCTACTCTATAATTCGAAATGGGAATAATTAATTGAAAATGAAAGGAAAAAAAAAACAAAAATTAAGATATAAATTGTCTATAGTAATCTGAGACTTCGAGTGACATTTATTAAGAGTATGACATGACTAATACATCCCTAAAATTGGCTCACAAAATGTTAATAATTGTGTGTATATATATTAATACTTAGTACTTATATATTCAGACATTGTGAAGTTGAAATAGATGAATTTTGATTATTACAATAAAGAAATTGAATGTTATTCAGAAATGCCAATTGAGAAAGGCGAAATGTAGGTTTAATAATGTTAATTACATGTCCTGCGCTTTTCTCTTGTTATAATAGGAATACATTTTCATTATCTGCTAAAATCATAATGTAATTTAAACACTTTATAATATAATTAAAAATATCCTGATTAATACATTAATTAAATGAAGAATTGTTGAAAACGCAGTTATCAAATCTGATACTACTGGGATCGAACGCGGGTTCACAGGATTATGAGTCCAGCGCTCTAACTACTGGAATTTAGTGTCATTTTCTGTAGTTACAATGGACATGGAATTACAAGATGAAAATGTAGATATGGAAGTAGGATTTCGCACTTTATTTTACTTACATTATCGTTACATTGATGGATTCATGCTCATCGTTTTAGGCGGAAACAGTTGGCGACAAAAGAACAAACATGCGACAAATTGATTGAGATAAATCGAATTGCAAAAATTATCGCGATGTATGACTGTGATTGGTTGGAATTCAAAATTGTATTACACTTCATTGGTTGAAAATGGAATGACCTAATGTAAACAAAATAGTCACAAAAGTAACTTAGTTTTAAAGTAGTAAGCATTTTATTGTAGTTATTTATTAATAGCTAGTATGGCAAGCATGTGATTAGAATTTCAAAATGATTGTGCATCCCTGAACCCAGCAGTGCCCTCTGAACTGTCGTGGTAGGCGCATAATAGAAAGCTGTTGTGGGGGCCAGATGAGCAGTGTATTAAAGGCTGTGTGATGTATCTTCTTTCACTGTGAAAAGAGAGAGAAAGGAGATATATCTTACTTCGTCTGTTTTGTTATGGCGATGGTGGAGTGGAGCGGTGCCGTCCATCCATCCAGTGGCGGAAGGGACTAGTTGATACATTCTGTAGCGCAAAAATAACAAAATATCTCTCTTCGTTCTGTGTAGTTCCGTCACTGAGCTTGTCTTTCAAGAAACTGAGTTCCGTCAGCCTGTACAATAACAAGATTTTGAAAGGAATCCTGAAAATTTACAACCCTCTTATAATCGCCACCCTCATTTGAAGGGACTTGGTTTTATTGCTACTAAGACAAGATAAACCTTACCAGGTGTAGAGTGAACAGGCAGTAAATCTTTCTCTAAGAGTCACTATGCCACGTCGTGCTAAAAGGGGGCAGTATAAACACATGGTAGTGACTGAACGTTCAGCTTCATCACAAGTGTTAACACAATGGAGCACTGTAACAGTTGCAGTATTGTCTGCTTCCACTGTTCAACGATTTCTGCTTCGCAGAAGGCTGATTGCACGCACGCCTTTGCGGCGGATTCCCTTGACCCCAGATCATAGATGTTTCAGACTACAAAGTGCTCGTGAACACGCAGAGCGGAGTGCAGATTGGCAACACGTGGTGTCTTCGAATGAATCTCGTTTCAACTTGGGCTACAATGATGGTCGTATACGTATTAGACAATATCGTGGTCAGACTTCATTGTCCAGAGTAATACTGGCCGAACGCCAGGCGTGAAGGTGTGGGACGCCATGTATTGAGTGTAGACTCAATAGCAACCGGTACATCGAGGAAGTTGTAAAGGCAGAAGTCATACCTTTCCTTCAGCGCACTCCTGACGCTATATTCCAGGAAGTCAATGCCCGACTACAGTACATGTTTCCAGGAATGTTCAAGCTCTCTTCAATCCACAGTACATTCAGCTTCTTCTGTGGCCTGACTGTCCGCCAGACATGTCGTCTATTGAACATGTATGGGATATAGTTGATCGACAAGTAGTCCCTCAACAAGCTCCAACAGCCAGCTGCAATGAATTGTGGGGATGTATATAAGCAACCTGGCAGGCCATTCCCCAGGAAGAGATCCAAGGCCTCTTTGATTCAATGCCAAAACGTATACTGTTCTCCAACCAGGAGATTAACCGTGAAAGGAATGTGCTTACTATTGCGTCATCTATTGGAGCGAAGTAGATAGATAATATTATCGTTATAACGTCAGTTTAAAAAACCATACGCTCTCCTGCATATGTTATTTCCTGTATGGAGGGATTAAAAGACCAGGAGATTAACAGTGATCTAATTTTGTAACTAGGGTAGTATAAAAATGTGTGTATCAGTGTTATTGTTTGTGCTGTGAGAGCTAGCCAATAGAGATACGAGTACCCACGTGTGTGACCTTATGATACCTTATGACATCAACTTCATTCACAGCATTACTCTGCTTCGTTTCATTCCGGAGAGACTTTCTCGTGGTTGGAGAACATTAGCAGATCTGATTGCAGCTCGTTCAGGTTTCACATAATACTGATGTACTCATGTGTATTGGTCTGAAACGTTAATAATTTGTATACATCGGTATTAGTAATATGTAAAATAAATTTGATTCTTTTCTCATGACTCATCCATGGTGTTGCAATTTTCACAGACAGTAGTGTATGTTACCCATTCTGTAAACCAAAATAATATTCTTACTGAAAGCTCATATTTTGTTGACGTGTTCCACACAGGATTCTAGCGCTCATTGTCATGTGATCTGAGTCTTATGCATCTCAGAGATGCGCTGTGACAGTTCAATATGACGACCCGCGCGGAAAAACTGATCTTTCGTGAAAGTGTGAGGAGTAATATGCATCTTGAGGGAAAGGGAAGTATCGCTTGCCGACAGCGATCGATGTCGTTTCGCCGAACCAATTGTTACTGGCGATGAGACATGGATCCATATTTTCACTTTTTCCAATAAGAGAATGAACATTGAGAGAAAACACGCTATCCAAGAAGGAAAACATACTCAGGTTTTGAATCTTCTTGTTGTTTAGTCAACTGTAAGAAGACAGGTTTGAACCTCATAAGTAACACCAATAAGACATCACACATGAGTAACTAGACCAGGAGATAATGAGGTAGGGTGGAAAGTTCCTTTCCCCCTCCAATGCAAACATCGCCGATTAGTTACATATTCCACTAAATATATTTCGTTCTGCTTCTGATAGAAACTTAAATGTGTACGACGACATGAAAAAGAAAGCACTATTTCAACACCGTTCGTTTCTTTCCGAAAATTTTTATAACTCTGTCTTCTATGACATAACATGAACTTGAAGTGGTTAAAAGAGATGAGAATTGAGAAAATGTGACAACGCACAAATAGAAATATGTAAAAGAAGATGTTGGAAAATGAAAACGACGCACACTGCACTAGAGTAGAATCTCAGGAACTTGGAAAAGAGGAAGACCAAGAAAAGCCCAACATTGAAAAGTAATGGATGAAATGAGACTAATGGGACGGTTTGGAGAGAAGTTAATGAATGTGAATAGTGCTGTAGAAATAATTGAAAACTACTACTACTACTACTAATACTACTACTACTACTACTACTACTACTACTACTACTACTACTACTACTACTGCTGCTACTGCTACTGCTGCTACTAATACTGCTACTACCACTACCACTACCACCACCACTACCACCACCACTACCATCACCACTACCACCACCACTACTACTACTACTATCACCACTACCACCACCACTACTACTACTACTATCACCACTACTACCACTACTACTACTACCACCACCACTACCACCACTACTACCACCACCACTACTACTACTACTACTACTACTACTACTACTACTACTACTACTACTGAGCTATCCAAAAGTCGCGCACATTTTAATAATATGTTCACATATATTTATAAAGATGAATTATTACGTTTACTTACATCAATTTTCACAACATATGCAGAAAATGGCAGCCCCGTTCAGTAATGCATGTAGGCCTAAGAACTCTTTTTACCATGTTTGCGGCCACTTTTTTGAGCACGCGTACACTGATGTTGTTAACATCCGTTGCTATGTTCGTCTTTAGGTCCTCCAGATGGTGCGACCTGTTTTTATATAACCTTCCTTTAAGATAACTCCACAGGAAAAAAAGTCTGGTAACGTCAAATCGGGGGAACGTGGGAGCCATAATCCTTGAGAAATGATACGCTCACCAAAAAACTCGTGCAAAAACTGCATGGTTTCATTAGATGTGTGACATGTGGCACTGTCCTGCTGGAACCAACAATCACGTTCATCATTGTCAAGAAGTGCTGATCCACATTTCCTAAAACGGGCGATTATAATCTCGTTATGGTCGAATTGTTAGGCACTGCCACATCTGGATAATTCCTACGAAATTCATCTACAACACGTGCATCAGAACTACTGGAAAAATAATGAAAACTCGTTGCCCTTGGGAAAACGACATGTTTGCCGAGCAATAAACAAAGGACTACTGCAAGCGTCAGTGTATTAGAGCTGGGGACGGAGCGAGTAGAACTGTTGAGTTACTCGGTTCTATCGGTTTATGTGCTTGGCAGCGGAGCACCGAAGTTACTCGGTTAACCGTAGCCGTTACCGGTCAGTTCAAACGTTCAAACAGAGTTCACGTGTTTTACTTAATTCTAGCAGACAACAACGTAGGTACTGTTGTATTTAAATATTTTGTGCTGCAGGACAAATTATTTCCTTATCCCCAAGGCGGGCTGAAAGGCCTCTAGCATTGAAGAGGAGTTCATCCAATTATATGACCTGTCAAGTGGGCCTAATAAACACTGAGTCTGAACATATTACTGTAAATAATAATAATAATAATAATAATAATAATAATAATAATAATAAAATGCCACTACCTCCATTACTATCTTTACCACTACCATAAGTACCATTAATACTACCAACATTGTTATCATTATCACCACTACCACTACAATAGAGCGTCCGCTTTGTAAGTACCATTATTACTACCAATATTGTTATCACTATCACCACTATCACTACTATAGAGAATCCGCTTTGTATAATATACATCGATCACGCGGCTCGTGACCGGCACGAAGGCCATGCGTTAGGTACGTGGAAATCCGTGTCTTCCCATTAGATTGCGTGTTAATCTTCTGACTGTGTGTTAGTGAAGTATTTAGATTTATATTTAGGAGGGAACTTCTACTGCTGTTGCAATGTGAACTTTTCCACAATCACTGTTTTTCAGACTTCTCTACCATAAAAAATCCTTTGCTCTAATGTAAATTTCTGTGGTGCGGAAAGAGCCATCCTAATTCATTATCTCCTGGTCTAGTTGCCTCATAAGTGGTGTCTTGATATCGCTTGTGAGTCTACTTACAGATTAATATTTGGTCCTACAGAATATATCTGTTACGGTAACAATGATTATTAGAGGATAAAAATTCGCTCCGGCGCCGGGGATCGAACCCGGGTCCTTGGTTCTACGTACCAAGTGCTCTAACCACTGAGCTACGCCGAAGCTCAATCCACAGCACCGGATCGATATACCACAATAGGTATATTCTGTAGGACCAAAAATTAATCTTTAAGTAGATTCTTCGTCCAACAGTGCACATTACTGTAGAATTCCGGCAACCAAGTCACTCAATTGAGTGTGCCCCTAGTATAATGGCAGTTGATTAAATATATGTCAACATATGCCGAACTTGGAGTCAGGCCACAGAGGGAAAAACAATGGAGGAGCGGGATTCGGCTCGGTGCTGTAGATTGAGCTTCGACGTAGCTCAGTGGTTAGAGCGCTTGGTACGTAGAACCAAGGACCCGGGTTCGATCCCCGGCGTAAAAGCGAATTTTCTCCTCTAATAATCATCACTTGTGAGTTTCAGACCTGTCTTCGGACAGTTGACTAAACAATATGTGAACAAGCTCATCTAAACACTTCACTAACACAATCACAAGAATAACACGTAATATAACGTCAACAGAATCACTTCCACGTAGACATTGAACTGGACTGCCGAGCGTGCATGACATTCTTGCCAATATTATGTAAGCGAACGCTCTGTACCATTACTACTAATGCTGCTGATATTGCCACGATTGCCGATACAACTATCACTACCACCACTATGATCACCACCACTACCCCAATACCATCCCTATGACTACTGCTACTACCGCTCCTGCTGCTGCTGCTGCTGCTGTGTTTTTGAGAACTTTATGTATAAGCACTCCCTATTATATTCTTCATTAGAACACGTTTCCGAATTCAGTTCAGTCTATTGACCACTCCGTATAATAACTGTTTTAGCACCAGGAATTTAATTAAATTTAATTAAACACTCACGTGTTTGATGTTATCAAGTCTAAAGTGGAAGAAAATTTGTTTGATATCGATATTTTTATTACTTAAGTGTTTTATTACACTTTGTCTTCATATTGTCAGCTGGTCTGGAATCTCCGTTAATGAAATTTCAATGTTATAGGCCTATTCGATGCAATAAAGGAGCATGATCAATGTAAATCCTCATAGGCTACACATACGCTCGGTCGACATACACCTTTCAACGGTTTTAAAGTAGAAACCAGAATTCCTGTTCAAATTAATTCAAAGCTTCAAAAGAAAATAAATATCGTTTTATTGGTGTGTAAACATAAGTCTTACTGAAGATGTTTTATAGCCCATCTTCTCGAAAAAAAAAAGTAGTGGAAATATTATCGTTCCATGTTACCGTGTCTGAAATGAGATTTAAGAAATAAGAATTTTTCCTCATTTCAATTATCATTATCATCATTGTCGTCATCATCACATCCTTTAGCTGACGGCAATGGTTATAAGTGCACTATCTCTAAAGAGTGTTTTTATTTTATTGACGTACACGCATTTGAGATGTATATTCTACAATTTGTTGGCATGGTGACGTTTCAATCTTTGGTCGAATGTAGAAAAATTCAAAGAAGTTCTGATTATGTTGAAAGTGCTAGTGATAACTCTTTTTTGCCTATACTTCAAGATTGATTTTTATGAGTTTATGTGGTGTCACTTCCCTTGCAAGTATGACTATGACACGATAACTTTTCTTTTATATGAGTACGTATTTTTCAGAATTTCTTACTCTAGTGAGTATGGTAATTTACGATCATATTTGAAGTTGCATGGGTCCGATAAGTTTAGTGAAAAATGATAAATGATTTTGAAGAAAAATTTACAATCTTAGGGCCGTATTCATAGACATTCTTAGCTCGGGCTTTCGGTGGATGATCAGCGAACTAACGTTTTTCGTATTCATAAACCAGTGTCAGCGATATGATATGGTATGAATCCTGTTTAGCACGCTCGTAGCGCGGGCTAGCGAAATGTCTATGAATAGCACCCTTAATGATTTATTAATAAAGTATGAAAATAAACAGTAAAGCAAAAAAGTGTATGCGAAAATGAAGACATTAATACAAGAAAAACCGTAGTTTCTCTTCATTATGCAAAATTGCAAAATGTTATCAATTGATAAGTGTGATTATTATAAATTTGATGTAGAAATGTAACAAGGCGGATGCATGTAAAAGGACCCATGCGTCCTCTTCTCCCTTACCATAAGGCTTTTAATTTTGCTATCAATCTACTGTTCTTTCCTGTTATCATCTTAGCACCATCAACACGAATTGCCGTATATTTTGTTCAGTCCATGTTATTGTTTATTATATTATCATAAAAACAATAAATAGCTATTTTAAAGTTGTATTACAAGATATGAACTTTAAAACAACATTAAGTTCTTCAATTGACCCATCCTATTCACTCTGACAAAATATAAAAATCCAGATATATTCGAAACATCCATCGAGTATACAATCTAAATAGCAAAATATTCACTTGATTTCACTTTCTCAACCTATGTGATCGCGAACATCTGCAGCTATTTCATTGAATAGACTTCACACAGTTTCACTGGAAACTGGAATAGCTCTCAATGATTATTTTGCTTCTTTTGGACCTACAGTGGTCCAAAAACTACTAGCACACCCTATTTTGTAGTGATTTCAGTTTAATACGATTGAAAATGCAGTTTATATATATGGGCAAAGATAATATTGTTAAACGATTTTCATTACAAAATTATTCAATGACACGATAAACAACCTTTCTAGAAATTAAAATACAGTATTAAAATCATCAAAAAATTTGAAGTATGCCCACGAACAACGCCGTATAGCACATTTTTTTTTTTTTTTTTTTTTAAGATTTTGGGTTTCTAATGAAACATCGATGTATAGCACACCATACACATGAAAAACACACTGGAATGTCGAATATCCATCCCGAAGTGGCAGTAATAGTCAGACATTAGAACCACTTCTGTGGAACAATGATGTGTAGCAAACAAGATGGCGGACGCAGGCTTAATTGCTGTTTCACCAAGCGATCTAAAACGTCTCAATATGTCGAGAAAACGCAAAATTAACATGTCTGAGTGAAATGGTATCAAGCGGAAGAAGCTACGGGACTATGGAAAGCCATACAAAAGCGGGAAAGGCAAAGAGGTGCCTGGAAAATCCCTTCCAAATAATATAGTGGAACAACGCTGTATAGTGTTATTCTTACTGCAGTACACAAAATTTTCGGTCGCCTGATTGAGTAGTTTGTGTACCATTGTTCCAACCACCCAACACAACACAAGCTGCATTCCGAACAATGGTACACAGACTACTCAACATACCAATGAACCAACATGACTATAAAGAAGAGCTAAACACAAGTACAAGAAAACGGATACAACCCCAACATAATAGACAACATAATAAGTAAAACAAAACATAATCACAAAAAAACATAAGAATATAACACGAACACAAGAACACAAAAAATACATCACATTAATATACGAAAACAAAAACACACACAAAATAGCAACCTCATTCAAGAAATTAAATTACAACACCGCTTACAGAGCAAATAATAACTCTACAAAAGCATCTCAACGCACAAACAACACAAACAAACAAATACAACCACACAGGCGTATACAAACTCAAATGCAACATTTGCAACAATTGCTACATAGGACAGACAGGCAAATTATTTCAAACACGTTACAAAGAACACATCACAGCCATAACAAAATTACAAAACACTTCCACATATACAGAATACATCTCAAATGCTAACCACACATACAGAGGCATCAACACGGACATGGAAATTCTACACATCCAACCAAAAAGCCAGAATCTAAACACACTAGAACAATACGAAATATAGACACACAAAACACATGCAAATGAAATTCTTAACACAACTCAATTTCAGAACACACACATTCTTTGACTCCACATTACACTACACAAACACACCCTCACAAGAAACACAAACAAAAGGTGCCAAGACCAGCAAAGCCAGTTCTGAAGATGGCCGATAGCAGGCTGAAATATGTTAACAAGGCAATATAAAATTTGACACAAGAAAGACAAGTTATAAGTTTTCCGAAGTGATACAGTGTTAAAAGTTGTGTAATCAAGATATGAAAAGTAATTACGGTATTTACATGCTACAGAACCTTAAAGTGTTATATGCATTATGTTATTTTGTGCCTTTTCTTTGTTTTTAATGTTTATAAGATCACAAGTCTATGTCTTATTAGTAAGTGTTCATCAATAGAAAACATACAGCATTGTTCCAATGAGTAACATACATCGTTGTTCCACTGCTATTCTTTATAAAATTATAGCACTTCAATTTTAAAACATTCAGTAGTAGACAGCTGATTAAGAGTTCATATGTATTGTGATGTTGTAATGTGCCTGTTTCCTTGATATAAGGATTAAATTATTGTTTATTTTTATGATAATATTGTTTTATGTCTCTACTGTAAAAATGTAAAATGTTCTATACAGCGTTGTAATTAATACTGATTAAATCTTTAAGTTAAGAATTTCACTTACACCGAATAATTTTATCGTGCAATTCCGTATAATCTGAAATATTATATAAGTTATTTTCTTTATTTTATTTTATTTTTCATATTAAAATTAATTTATTGTGTTTGTATATGTCGTTGATTGAATTTTTTCAATTATAGTTTACTTTTACTGTATAGGTCATACTTCAATTATTGGCAAAGTGGAACTATCGGACTTTTCTGTCACTTAAACTGCATTAAACGCAAGGTCATGTTTCTGTACCTTCACTAAGGGTTGTCGTAAGTCTAGTGTGGTAGTGCTCAGTACTGTCAACATGTGACCGACCGAAGAAAGGTGAACATTCATCCTCTGTTCGAGATAGAGTTGTGTTACTGCACTCACAAGGAAAAGGCTACAAAGAGATAGGCAGAATTCTTTCTATAAGCTTCTCTACTGTAAGATCTATAATACAGAAACATAAAGAACAAGGATCCACACCATGGAAACATATTGAGAGAAAAGAACCATCATAGGTTTAGCCCAAAAGGAACATACTAAAAGTGCTGCCTCTTTATCTGCTGACATCGCAATAACATCTAACAAGACGGTAAGTGCTGAGATAGTAACGTAATGTGTTGAATAGTGCTGATATTCATGTCGGGTCTCCCAGCAAAAACGAAATGTCTCAATCCCCTTTTTGGTGCCAGTGTATTAAACCATTAAACATATCGATAACAACAGACTACTATTATATTTTCCTCAACTTAATTTACTTACACAGCTCAGTTACTCTTCATGCTTCAAGTGTTGCGTTATCACTTTGGCTTGCTCTACAAATAGAAGCTTATTGATTTTTCAAGGTACGAAATTTTCTTCCCTAAAATTACAAGGAATTCTTTTCAAGAGACGGGTGTTTCACCCCTAAATGCCGAACTAATTTTGATGATTTCATACTTTCGGCACATACGGCTTGAATGTAATCAACTCATTATACTTACTAAGCGATGAAATAAATCCCTATTTTTAATAACTGTCTTTGTACAATTTCTTCTATGTATTTACCGATTCACAGGATATTGACGGCACACTTCGTTTTGTCACATTTTTGTCCATATAGACTACATTGCTAATTTAATAAAAATATTTCACGAGTAGTGTTACCGAGCGCACACTAAAATTCGAAACTTGGATGAGTACACAAATTATGCTACTGAAAAGTTTAACGAAAGCACTAGTCGAAACCTCGAAAATGACTGTCTTCCGTTCCGGTTCTACAGAGACAAGCAGGGAAAATTTACCGCACTGTGGAGGGAACGCACGTTATTAGGCCTACGTAGTGTTTATTTATTTATTTATTTATTTATTTATTTATTTATTTATTTATTTATTTATTTATTTATTGAACATAAAGACTGACAAACTAATTTATGAAACATAAAGAAGGAAAAGGAAACATACACTATACCTGACTATAACTGTTATTGAACATTATTTGTGTTACTTTGACTCCACTCGTCAACTAAACACTCCGTACGCTTTCCACTGTCCGCACACTCCATCCACTCGGGAATTTTAGGCCTACCGTAATGAAACTGAACGCCCGCCCGTGCCGGTACACCTTACCGGTAAGTCTAGTAATGGAATGCGGGCAATCTGTTCCCCAACGTCCCCTGCATGTGCGGTAACTTTTCGCTGCCTCGCTCTGTATAGCAGTCTTCGCGAGCGCGGTATACGCGGCAAGTCAAAACTTACATCGACGTGTACAAATATGTTGACTCAAACACGTCGTTATCGAGGCAAGTCTCTCGTGTCTATTACTGTTATTATTAAGATTTTACAGGGACATCGCGAATTATTAATTTGATTATTTTCTTTTACGTTCTGGGTGCCGCACGACTAAAAGTTTTAGGAACATTAATTTAAAGTTAGAAATCTCACAAGCCGCAGTTCTTTTTGTCCGTGATGTAGATAACGCAAAGTCGTTTCTAGCAAAAGCCTGAAATATGATGCACGTCCATTAGATGTGGGTGTGAATAGTTTCCCCACATTATCAGAAAATTAAAGGAGTACGCAGCATTTGTAACTACTCACAAAGTTACCAGTTGAGTTTAAATAAAGGATTGAATTAGTTCACAATTAAACGTTTTCCGTAATTATATATAACATCATTATATCATTCAATTAATTTTTTTTAGGGATTTAAAACACAAATACACAATTTTATCCTTGTCTAGTTCACTATCTTCATTAAAAATAACATTATGTCTGTTCCACTTCTAGCGTTATTTTATTAGTTATTGCAGTATTTATTACGGTTCACAGGCATAGGCTATGTATGCTTTCGCTCTCTATTTGAGTATCTCTCACTAGTAATAACTGATTTTTGAAATTGCTTTTATAATTACCTGACATTCTCCGTATGGAGTTGGGGAAAGCTTTGGAAAAAAAACCTAACCAAGTAATCAGCCTAAGCGGGGGTTAGAACCCGCTCCCGAGCGCAATTTCGGATCGACAGGCAAGTGTCTTAGCCGACCGAGCTACCCTGTGGCGTTTTCATATTACTATTCTTATTTTCATATTACTATTTTTACTTTCATATTGTGAAGTGCTCTGTGTGGAGTAATGACATTGTATGGTGCAGAAAAACGGACATTACGACGAAGTGAAGGGAAGCGAATAGAAGCATTTGAAATGTGGATATGGAGAAGGATGGAGCGTGTGAAATGGACAGAGTAAGAAACGAAGCTGTGTTGGAAGAGTGGGTGAGGAAAGAATGTTGCTAAAACTGATCAGGAAGGGGAAAAAGAATTGGCTGGGTCACTGGTTGAGAAGAGACTGCCTTCTGAAGTATGCACTGAAAGGAATGATGAACGGGAGAAGAGTTCGTGGCAAGAAGAAGATTTCGGATGATAGACGACATTAAGATATATGGATCATATGCGGAGACAAAGAGGAACGCAGAAGATAGGAACGACTGGAGAATGCTGAGTTTGCAGTGAAAAACCTGCCCTTGGACAGAACACTATGAATGAACGAATTCGTATTATTGGTATCATATTTATAGCAGTTTTACCATTTTTATTTTTAAATTTCTCTTTTCATTTTTAAATTAGCATTTCTTTTGCCTATTACTATTTTCACTTCCACATTAATATTTTATTTTCCTAGCACTATCTTCTTTTTCACCTTAATATTTTATTTTCCTATTACTATTTTCATTTTCACTTTAATATTTTATTTTCCTAGTAATATTTTCTTTTTCACATTAATATTTTATTTTCCTATTAGGCCTACTATTTTTATTTTCACATTAATATATTTTTTGCTATTACTATTGTCATTTCATATTAATATTTCATTTTCCTATTACTGTTTTCATTTTCACATTAATATTTTATTTTCCTATTACTATTTTCATTTCATATTAATATTTAATTTTCCTAATACTATTTTCATTTTATATTCATATTTTATTTTCCTATGACTAATTCCAGTTCCACATTATTTTATTTCCCATTACTGTTTTATTTTCATATTAATATTTTGTTTTCATATTACTATTTCCTTTTCACATTAATTTAATTTTCCTATTACTATTTTTATTATTTTCTTTTCCTATTACTATTTTCATTTTAATACAAATACTTTATTTTCATACTACCGTTTTACTTCCATATTACCATTTTTTATTTCATGTTGCTACATTATTTGGTACTACAATTATCGTTTTATCTAATTATTACTTCTTTGTCATTTTCATATTGCTATTTTTGTTTTCAAAATACTATTTTCATTTTAATATTGTTATTTTTTTTCATAATACTGTTTTCATTTTCATATTAATATTTTCATTTTCATATCATTATTTTTTATTTTCATACTACTAATTTATTTTCAAATTATTATTATTATTTCTTCTTCTTCCTCTTCTTCTTCTTCTTCTTCTCATTATTATTATTATTATTATTATTATTATTATTATTATTATTATCATCATCATTATTATTCCTTCTTTCATATTACTACTTTCTTGTCTTATTAATGTTACGCGTATTATTTTTTTGTTTAATATTGTTTTCATTTTCATATTGCTATTTTTAATTTCGTATCCCAATTTTCATGTCTATATAATTATTTTATTTTACCGTTATGTTAATAAAATTACACATTATTGCAATAATGTTATATTAATATTTCTGTTTTTATATTAGGACTACTATTTGTATTTTCATTTAATTATTTTATGTCACTATTTCCTATATTCATATTACTATTTTCATTTTAATATTACTATTTTACTATTTTTTTTCATATTAAGTTACTAAGTTACTATTCTTCGTATTTTACCAAGTGTAAAGGTATCTTTTTGAAATTCATTTTCACGTTTATACGTTACCATTTGGTCGTTTATGAAGATAACAATAGTATAATCAATTATTTTTTTATTAAAATTGTATTTTTTTTTTTTTCGTTTCAGAGTGAACTCGTAAACAGATGAAGAGTTGTGAATCTATACGGCTCGGAGTTGTCTGCACTGTAAGTTCATTTTATTATCTGAAGTAATACTTTAAGCTCTGAAATTTATCAATATTATTGCCAGAATATATTTCTCTCTGATGCTGAAATACCCAGCCTTCTTGTAGATTGTAAATCAGAAAGTCGTAAAAAATTATTTATTTTGCTGCACACGTCCCTTTACGGCTTGCAGGTGTGTTCGCATTTTACGGCACTGGAATGCCCCAACTAACACCGTAAATTACATGGCGGAGGAAGTGTCGCTTACAAATGGTTCAATGTTGTATTATTTCTAATATTTTGGGGAGAAAAAAATAGTTCAACTTAATGTAAAATTGAGCAAGCAATTGAGTATACAGTTTCTTAAAACTATTCAGGTTCCATGTGGAAATATATGTACCGTTTTCCGAAAGCGTAGAGATTTGGCTTTCTTGGTAGAGATTTGGATTGAAATTCTGGAGAGTCGAAGTTAAGTTTATAGTCAATAAAGTTGTGGTTGTTGCAGTTTCTCTCTAGGTATTGTCTTTTTTTCTGAAGGGTAAATAACACAGGGTTGCGAAATTAAATTTGAATTTAAGGCTTTTAATATCGAAGGTTGATTTTGATTAATCGTTGTCTTTTGTTGAATGATGTGAAGTTAGATGTTGCCTATTACGTAGGAAAACATTTTTATAATAATTTGAAGAATTGCCATGTTTATAGCTTCATTCATGCAATATTAACACATTTAAATACACAAATCAAGTAATCTTTTAAAATGTGTATGCAGTAAACAAAGTCAAACAGCATTATCTTGTTCATATTTAATATTTAGGTTCAACTCATTCCAAATGTCATGCAGACACTTCATTTTTCAATATCGCTTCCTCTTCATCTGGAAGTTCTGTCTTCGAGATTATCTTCTATATTGCAGCTTCACATTGTCTCTTTTCATAGACTAACAGTAGTCAGCCATCATCACTTCATTGTGATGAACCCTTTCTCCGTGTTCTTCGCTGTAACCTCCAAGACAGTCAGGGAAGATGTCAAGAGGGCTAGGAAGGAAATGGATTTTAATGCTCATATGTTATCTCTCTCCGGCTTTTGAGAGTGAGAGAATCGCAGATGTAACAAAACACGTTTGGGTCACTTGCACATGTTCTTCGTGATGAAGTCGCCATCATTAGACCGATTTGAAATGACCTGATAACGTTCACACATATAAATTTGACTTAAAATTATTATCATATGACTGTAATGCTTTTAAGTACGTACATTTAGACAACTTGAGCAGTATCGATTGTTTCACAGTCGATCGTGTTCAATCACTTTGCTATAGATTGTATCGATTGCAATATAAGATTACACGAGAAATTTAAGTGTAGGACACTTAATAAATTACATAAAAACTGTGGGTGTTTGACGAAAACGAATTTCATTTTTGCAGGGCGCATGAGAAAGTTATTCAAAATGACCCTTCGTCATGTAAAGCGCTAAAACATGACAACTCTGTGTAATTAACGGAATATACAGCTTGAATTAGACGTTTGCCTTAAAGAATAATACTAAACGAAGACTAGAATTTGAAAGCGACCAACATAAACATATTCAAACATAACATACATCATCCCGCGCGAATACTAAAGGGTTTAATATCAGCCGGTTTGTCTCACTTTTTTCACTAAATTGTGCACTGTGGAATCAGATAGATATAGAACGTTAGGGTATTCTCACAGGAATATAGCAGACGCTTTTTTTCATATCTTTTCCTAATACAAGACTCATAAATGAAGTTCCGCTGTTCTCATGTGTATTGTGTTGCCGTAAAATAAACTGAACCGCTTTGAACGGAAATCAGCTGTAGACTAATGTTCTAACCTTGACATCCCTTGGGCCTGCGTTATATGTCCATAATATGAAATATAAAACTGTCGGTCAAGGGGAAATGTACACATTACTTCCTCGTCAGTCGCTTTCTATCAATAACAGTGAAAGATCGACTGCCTTTACCTGAGCATGATGTGTTTTCTGTTGAACATTGCATATATAAATATTAACCAATTGGCATTAAAAAAAAGTCACTAATAGGGATACCTCGAAACAAAATGTGCAATAAAAAATGTTCAATTTTGAATCAGTTAAGCTTGTTTAGAAATTCAAGTTGAAGTTATTCACATAATTTTTAAGTTTTATTTTATTACCGCAGCTTTTGTGAAATAATGTGTCCATACACAATATTTCATTTCACCTTAATTTATATTCTGATTTCAAAAATGAAATGAAGAGACATGAATATTGCTAGGTAAATATTTATATATATAAAGTGAGTCAGGAGGGAAGGTATATATTGTGAGAAGTGATAATATGGGTGATTCAGAACAAAAAAAATTATATGAACATATGCCCTGTTCTTAACAGTATCTTACGCACAGCGTTTGAAAATCACAGGCGTTAGTCTTATGTCCTTCATTAGCACTCGCATGGACAGAACCAGAACGAGTTGTAGTAGGATCAATGAAACGTATTCTGGGTGTTGGATCGGTCGAGGTGGAATCATTTGTTGGCCACCGAAGTCACCCAGTCTTACCCCATTGGATTACAATGTGTGGGGTTGGCTTAAGAGCGAAGTCTAAAAGCTCAAAGTGGAAACAAGGGAGGAACTTCTCGCTCGCATTTTACATGCTTGTGCTCAAAAAGGAATGTCCGAATTAGCTCAGATCAGCAACACAGCAGCTGTCTACAAGAGCTGCAAAGTGCATTGAAAATGACGGTGGACTTTTTGAACATGTTGTGTAAAGAAAAGTACACAATTGAATAGAATATAAGATAACAATGTTTTAATTTACTATCACTTGCTCTTTTCCCGTTCCTTATTGTTTCCATGAATTTTCTCCAAAACTGATAAGAACAGGACATAATATGTTCATATAAACTTTTTTGTTCAGAATCACCAACATTATCGCCTCTCAAACCATATACATTTCCTCCTGACTCACTCTTTGTCATCTTTGCATATTAGATATATCCTCTCGAAATCTCTCTCCGTCCTCATTGTTAATCGTAGTAATCAGGTGAGATGAAAGAAGTAGCGAAAATTCTGTACATTCTTGTTTTCAGTTTCAGAGAATTTTTACTCAAGAGTAAATATTGTGACAATAATTGAGGAAAGAGTCGAGATTGATACAGTGGTATGGTCTAGCTTAGATGGAAAACCTCGAAGTCTCGTCATTCAAGATCCTTTATTCAGATAACACAAATATTACTTACAGGGAATCGTGTTTAAAATGTCTTGTGCGAATTCGGGGGAGTTGTGGTAAGCCTATGTTAACACTTGGAGCAGCGATTGTAAAGGTAAATAGCATTGAACACTAAGTGCCATTTAATTTCAAAATATTACATAATTTATTGTAATGAATTATGTAAATTGCGACTTTGCCAGGTTTTGCAGTGAAGTTACGAAATACAGCATATTGAACTTTAATTGTAAATCATTAGTTAAGTCCACACCTGTGGAGTAAAGCTTCATCGTCATCACCTTCATCTCATTCAGACGCTAAATAACCTAAGCTGTTGATAAAGCGTCGTAAAATAACGTACTAAAATAAATAAAACATAAAAACAAATCATCCCCCATATAAAAACCGCAATTGGGAGCCTAATTCTTAGAAAACAAGCCATTCTAAGAACTATTTTATGTGCTAATATTAACTACTTAATTTTCACAATTATTATTATTATTATTATTATTATTATTAATGCCTATCATTATAGACTAAATGATCATTTAGACGATCTGGATCAAGTCGATTTCCTCTGTTTGTTATTAATAAACCTACTTTGCTAATATTCGTTTCGCAAGTTTTGCTAGAGAGGTTAGAGTTGTTTGGTGATCTTTCCAGGACTTTAGTAGGTCGTCATCATTTTGGGGATCCGTGACTTTATACAGATCTACCTCATTGCTGACACATGTGGTGTCGCTGTACCATTCCTTGTTGAATTATTGGTTCCTTTTCTTTGCTGGTGACTTTTCAATAGAAGAATCTGCACCCAGGAATAGAGAACCATCTTTTAATTCAGTACACATCTATTGTATCTCTTGGAAAACTTTTTCCTTTCATTTTATGGCAGCAATTTTGAAATATAGGAAAGAAGGGCAGAAAAACATAGCTAACTTGTGAATCGAACTTATTTCCATCTTAGCCTCTAGGAAGATGTAAGTTCGATTATTGATTCTTTTTAATTTCTTCAGAACTTCCTCAGTAATTGAACAAAACCCTCTCAGTTTATAGAACTAAAGGAGTACAAGTTGCATTGTCGATTCTTTTTTATTCTCCTGGTCGTCTGTGGCCTCCTTGAATGGTTTTAAAACATCAACTAACTTTCCTGTAACCTCATTGATGTACCCATTTATCTTTGACATAGCATTGAGCTATGGCAACACTTTAACCACATAGTAGTACAGATTACATATTATAGATTTAAGCTTTTCAGTAGCGATTGTTCCATCTTGTATTCACGTCCTGTTTCAAGCTAATTTATAAATTGTCACAACGGCCACACTTTTTTTACGTATTTTACAACAGATTTTGTGGCGTTTGTAGTATGTGCCACTGTAGGAGCATGTTCGAAAAAAATTTTTTCTCATCGAATGGTCAGCCAAGACAGTGTTTAAACAATGGGCTGTGCAAGGATGACTGATGTAATTTTCTAACTTTTTTATATTTGCCCCCTGATCAATAACAAACACAATATTATCTAAATTATTCTGTGAAATTTCTAGATCGCCCATTTTTTCTTCAATATCCTTCAGAATGTTCTCGCCAGTTTTTTTCGTATCAGGAAATTTCGTTGTTAACAGCACATTAGTCTGTACCTTCCGTTCGTCATTTATATGGCGCGTTGTCAGTGTTCCGTAATGCAGTTGATTAAAAGTAGCTATCAGTCCACAAGTCTACGGTTGCCACACAGGACTTTTCCACAACTGCATTAATGATCTCAGGGAGTATATTACTATTTCTTATCTCTTGAGCCAGGGCCCTCACATGTCGAGCAATTGTAGTAGGATGGGGTAATAAATCGCTTATATTTATCTGGAACTTCCCTTCACCAACATTAATGAGTTCCTGTCCCAACGCCTTCAAGCCCTCACCACAAACAATGTTGAAGGGACGCAGGTCTTTGTCATACAGGAATAGACACGCCTTGAGTAAATGTTGTTTCTCCTATGTAGCTGAAACTTTAGTGGGCCTATCTGTATTAGCTCTACATTTATGAGTTTTTAAAAAGAATGTCAGCAAACTTGAACAATATATGAAAGATACATACACCACAGACGTTTTATCAGGGGATCCATGGTTGATAATATATATTTTTAAATAAATAACATATAATACTATCGTTTCTCTGGAAGCGACTGTACAGTACTGTACGGGATTGTGTTGTGAAAGTTAATATATCGGCAAGTGTAGATGACCACGTCTCTCCCTTGCGTGAGATGGACTTCGAGCTGTTTTAGAAACAGACGACTTTCTTTTTTCAGTTAAGGTAGTCAAATCTATTAAACATTATTTGTCTGCTTGGTAAGGTTTGCGAGTTATTAGTTAGTTAGTTCTGCTTGGTGTGTGCGAATCAAAATTCCGTCATCGCCTGGATGCCACATCAGATACATGGGAATTCAACTTCCATCTCTCCCAACTTAAAAGAAATTTGTGCGACGAGGAAACAACATCATTCTTCACAGTAACAATTTCAAGATATTCTTCTACAAATAATTTGGTTGTTTAAGAAAAATTTTGAGAAAACTACAGCACTTATCACGACGATAAATGTCTCGTTCGGTTCGTTGTAAACTCAAGAAATTTACAAAATATACTAAAAACTTGAATAATTTGTTTACACATTTTATAATCTATACTACTAGGCTAATAAAACTGTAGCCGAAATTTTTCTGGTAATTTTCGCTTTTCCAAAATTAATTGATGTTAACATATATAATTAAGCATCCTGAAACCGAAAATCGCTTTTTTGAAATTTTTGTTTGTGTGTCTGTCTGTCTGGATGTTTGTTATCTTTTCACGCGATAACGGCTGAACCGATTTATATGAAAATTGGAATATAAATTAAGTTCGTTCTAACTTCTATTTTAGGCTATATGGCATTTAAAATACTTTATTTAAAAGGGGGGTTATAAGGGGACTTGAATAAAATAAATCGAAATATTACCCTTATTATTGATTTTCATGAAAAAGTTACATAACAAACGTTTCTGTAAAAATGATTTCCGATAAGTTTTATTCTATGCAAAATTTTGATAGGACTTACATTTAATGAGATAAATGAGTTTTAAAATAACAATGCGTTTATTATTGCCACCTTACGGGCTGTAATGAAATAAAAACAAATGACTTCGTCTATAAGGGGCCTTGGACGACAACAACAAATAGAAGTTATTAACATACAGAGAATGTTTCTGTCTTTGTATGAAGTAATCTCGGAAGATAAATAATCGATTTGTATAATTATTATTTCACCATTGGAAAGTGTAGTTTCTCTAAATGGACATAATGCTATAATGTTATTACAGTAACTTCTGAGTGAATCAAGGACAGGTAAGATTGAAACAGATTCTTACCCACAGAAAACTTGATAGACTATTCTGTATATTCGTTTCCAGTATTTCTTAAAACAATGTTTATGTACCACGTAAATCTCAGAGAATTAACGAAGAAAGCGAATGTATTGATTTCGTATGCAGTAATAGTACGTTAGTTTAGCGTTCCATTATTTTATAATCAAAATTTTAACTATGCTCAATTGAATCGTGTTAAAACACATAAAATATAGTACATATGCAATAAATGCAATGCAAAAAAACTGGGTAATGAGCGAAGCAGATTATGTTGCGCTGTTGTAAAATTTGTTCCTCCTGAGATTGAAGAAGTCCCACAACAATTTTTTAAAAACTTACTTATCGGAGGACATCTGTTATCAACACACTTTTTAAATAATATCTGTACTTACTAATAATAAAACTGTAACCGAAATATTTCTGGCAATTTTCGTTTTTCCAAAAATAATTGATGTTGACATGTATAATATTATTCATCCTGAGACCAAAAATCACTTTTTTGACATTTTTTGTGTATGTCTGTCTAGATGTTTGTTATCTTTTCACGCGATAATGGCGGAACGGATTTCGATTAAAATTGGAATATAAATTAAGTTCGTTGTAACTTAGATTTTAGGCTATATGGCATTCAATATACTTTATTTAAAAGGGGGGTTATAAGGGGGCCAGCATTAAATAAATCGAAATATCTTGCTTATTATTGATATTGGCAAGAAAATATTACATAACAAAAGTTTCTTTAAAAACGATTTCCGATAAGTTTTATTCTATGCAAAATTTTGATAGAGCTGATGTTTAAGGATATACAAGACTTTTAATAGTACATTATGCAACGAGCCTATAATGATAGTAATTAAGAAGCGAGTATGGATGTTTATGAAACGAGCGCAAGCGAGTTACATAATTTTAATACGAGCTTCTTAATTACCATTATAGGCGAGTATCATACGACTTTTTATGCTCGACCATATTTCTAACTTGAAATTGTTCAGATGTATACATTTTATTTATATCTGACAAGATCGGAAGTGACCTTGTTCTAGGTCGTGAATTGTGAGATGTGCGCAGACGCGAAAGTATTGATTTTTTCCGAGGAACAATAATGTCATTGACCTTGTGTAATCCCGTTAAACTTGGTATAACCTTGATTATTGAATTCGACATTGAAAAACGAGATGACAAATTGAATTTATTTGAATATTATTTACAATTAACGCTAATTATTATAGTAACAGAACATAACCTTCAGCGACAGTATTCGATTTCCAGCCTCCGTGACTTTTCGCTAATTCTCTTTCGATTGCATATCCGAGAATAATCAATACTTGCGGTTTTATAGCGGTACAAAGCTCACTTGTCATTGACTGAACACCTGTAAGCTGAGTTGTCATTGGCTGAAAACACCTGCACTTTAATGAGTAGGTATACTTTAATGACATGCATTAAAGGACTGCTACCAGGTGTATAATTACTACATTTCGGCATGGTCGAGCATAAAAGAATAATACAATACAATTTCACGACTGCCTCAGATTATAGCTGTTTTTCCTGTAATAACTCCTATGTGCAAAATATAAAATTTTTCAGTAGTAGAATTTTAGTAAGGTAAATGTACCAAAGGCTGACACTTTAAGAAACAAATTATGAATTTTGCTTCATTACAGGTAAGTTAATTATTTATATGAATTGGTACAGGTATCAGAGACAAGGTACTCATTTCTGTGAATTGGAGAATCACAAAAACAAAAGCTATATGAAGAGAAAATATTTTTTTTAATTTTTTCAAATAAGCATGTTACTTGCACCAATAGCTGACACATAAAAAATCGCTTTGTCCCAAATGCTGACATTAATGTGCTCCAAAAGTTGACATGTATAAAAGTTTTCTATATGAGTTAGATTAATTTATCACTGACAAATAGAACATTTATATTAAACAGTAGAGGAAAGCTTGTCTTTGAGATATATCATACAATGTCCAAAATTCGTAATACCGTTCTTACAAAATTATCAGACTTTGAGGTCAAAAGTCAATGTAATGCAATGTTCTTCAATTTATTTCACTTGACGTATTTCCTTCTTATTGTCATATTTTGAAGGACTGATTTTCTCAAGGACAACCTTTGAGTTATACCATAGATTGTCCTCTATTTGTCGCTATTTCCCTCCACTGCCACTCATTAACA
This sequence comes from Periplaneta americana, assembly GCF_040183065.1. Classification (NCBI taxonomy): domain Eukaryota; kingdom Metazoa; phylum Arthropoda; class Insecta; order Blattodea; family Blattidae; genus Periplaneta; species Periplaneta americana. Next base: position 90,370,589 of record NC_091132.1, read on the forward strand.
ATACTTTAACACAAGCTCTACTTTCGTTTCTGTTTAAAACAAGACCCGGGACAATTCTTCTTCATATCGTACAAATACATTGAAACAATATTAGAAAAACTAGTTGACTTTTCAACACCCCTGTCATCTCCTTCTCCTGCGGATTCTAGCAACCCCCCCCCCCATCAATAGAAGATTCAGATGATTATTCAGAAGGTATCTCTTTCCTCTTTTATTTGGTAGCACCTTTTTCTGTTCCTTTACCTCCTTGTTTTCTTCTATTTTCTTTCGTCTTTCTTCCTTTTCTTTTTCTATATGATCCTTCTTTCTGTACTCTTTGCATGATATTTTTTCCACTCATAAGATGTCGCAACTGATAGGACCGTCTCTTAATTCTTTTGTTAGGTGTGCTTGTTCTCTGAGGCGAAAATTGTTCCCCACCCCCAAGGGAGAAGGAATCATTTGACCGCAACTACTTACTGTATTTCCTTCTTGGACTTTGTATCCTGAATGGTCATTGAAGCATTATTTGAGCCTGGGATAGGACTTCAGAAGTGTGTCCTGAATGTTCATTCAGATTATCTGAAGTATTACATGGGCCTGTAGTAGGATTGCCATTATCATCCCTGTCCTGGCATGAAATACCTGCAATTCTTTTAACTTCATCTTCAATAAAATTACTATCTATCTTTTCCTTGAAGTATATGGTGGAGACATAGTCATCCCTTAGCTAAATTAGGTACCTATAAAGAAAAAAGTATTCTAATTAAACATTCCTTGCAATTACCATAATAAAACGAAGCGATTTCAGTGAAACTAGAGATTTTTTATGGTGAACAAGAAAAAAATATTATTTTTTACTAGCAAGAAACCTCACAGTGACAAAAATATTTCTTTCACAGAAATAAAATTAAATAAAACCAGAATTAATTAATTAATTAATTAATTCATTCATTCATTCAGTGTTCTGCCCAAGGGCATATCTTTCATTGCAAAACCAAATTTCTCCAATCTTTCCTCTTTGTCTCCGCATATGATCCATACATCTTAATGTCGTCTATCATCTGATATCTTCTTCTGCCCGAACTCTTCTCCCGTTCACCATTCCTTCCAGTGCATCCTTCAATAGGCAATTTCTTCTCAGCCAGTGACCCAATCAATTCCCTTTCTTTTTCCTGATCAGTTTCAGCGTCATTCTTTCTTCACTCACTCTTTCCAACACAGTTTCATTTCTTATTCTGCCTGTCCATTTCACACTCTCCATTCTTCTCCATATCCACATTTCAAATGCTTCTATTCGCTTCCCTTCATTTGTCATAATATAACCAGAATTATTATAGTTTTAGTATCAAACACCAGTACAGATAAAAAACGTAGTTAAGGAAAAGTATTAAATGAATATGATAAGAGTTTATGGAATTAAGAGAGAGCAATACAAGAAAAAAAATTGTTGTAATAGACTATTTAAAATGATACTTGGGGGACAGAAACTTCTGTCAGCCTTAGGAACAAAAGTTTTTAAACTGTTCTTATAGTTGACACACCCTGTCAGCCTTTGATACATAACTTCCTATTGGCAATAGATTTAAATACCAGGTTCTTGTAACGTTTCTGGAATAATATAAACAAAAAATTTATTTAAATGTGATTTTTTTCATATCACCAAAAGCTGACACATTATGTCAGACATTGGAACATCTATGAAAGTAAGAGTACCAATAGCTGACACCCCTGTGGCAGGTTATTCTAGCTTCATTTAGAAACGAATCATGTTCTTACTGTCTTAAGCATACAAATTTACATAATCAGTGTTAATAACAACTTAAAATTCCACATAAAATTGGCATTTATTATTAAAATACTTATATGTGTATGCTTACTGTTTTGCTTAACAATGATGGGGTATTTCATGCAAAATGCTACAACAGTCTACTGTTTTCAGCATCCATCTTGTTAAATTCAGGTATATTGCCAGAAGTATACTATGCAACGTTGCCAAGATAACAGGAAGTTGAAACATGTTCAGAAATTCTGTTTCTGACTACATGTAATCTTATTATGACACTTTGAAAATGAAAGTGTCAGGCTTTGGGTCAGTGTCAGCTTTAGGTGCAATTACCTTAAGTCAATTAATACCTATATTATTGTATTATAGTGATTCTAATTTTTATATACTTTCGTCTGTTTTTATCATCCCCCTACCATTTGTTTCTTTCTTTGCCAACATTTCAAACTACAAATTCTTTACGGTACTATTATACATACTTTCCGATCGTCATTTGTTTCCCTCATAGATAGTCAACTGAAAATGAAGGCTCCGTTCAAACGTTTTGGTAAAGCTAACATTAATGAAATAGTATTTTAGTAAGTCAATTAATGTTCTATTGCATTAGAGTACTTTATTGCTTCTAATCTTTATATACTTATCAATTAAATTCCACTCGCATTTTGATTTTCTCTAGATAAATCAAAAACTCTATGGAGATTGCTGTTGATGAAAACTCTGGCTGTATACGAGTAGTTTTACCATTTCTGTACTGAAGTTGCGGAACAAAGCAGAGCGAGTATTGATTATAAAATGTTGCCAATTATACATTCGTGGCTGTTTTTTTATGCTTTGAGGAATGTTTTAATTGTTTTTATTTGATTAATTAGTGAACTATACCTAATTTTGAGAGAGACAGTTGTTTCGACCCAAATTAGCTTTCGTAATGAAGAATTGCATTATCGTTACTGTTAATTGCAAATTTACAGCGGCACTACTACAAGACTGATGAGTTTAAATTGAATGCGAGTGAGTGTAAAGCATTAAAAAAGCTTTCAAATAATAGGTTGGTGCATAATTTCGTAGTTATATTTCATAATTTTATTAAACACACAAGAGAAAATAGATTAGATTGGATTAGATTAGAGTATATTAGATTAGATTTTATTAAAGTTATGAGTAGACCGCGGGAGTGCGGGCCCTAGTACGGCGATTGCAGTTGACTATGCAGACGGGTAGAGAGTATGACGTAAGTCTTTCTCGCCTTTCTCCGTACTGTTCCGTGCATCGAACCCGAAACATTCAGAGTGTGTTTAGCTGTCATACTGAAGAGTTGCGTGTGTAAAATGACACATATTACAATGCCTAAAACAACTCGTTCACGAAGTGCAACACTAAACAATTTAGTGGAACAATTCGGACGCGATGTATTAAGGCCAATGGTGGGCATTCCTGCGGCATTGCCGCAGTGACGTCAGAGCTCAGCGAAGCATCAAACGTACCCCCTACCTTCCCCTTCCCCCACTCCATGAAAATACTGCGCGTGTACGTGACAGATTATACTGGACTGCTGTACTTCGGAGCTTCACTAGTGATACAAGGTATTTCGCAGAATCATATGAAACGAGAGGATATCACACTTACAAGAAAGGCGGTTCTTTCATTTCTCATGTTTAGGATTAGTTACAAATTAAAACTTATTCAGGACGCGAACTTAAATATGTACATTCTTAAAAATAGATCACCTGTTATATGAGTTCAAAGTACACAGATTCAGTAATTTTCAAAGGATGGAGAAATATTTCAATATTTTTTCCACTCCTTTTCATGTTTAAATTGAAAATGTTATCCCAGAATTGCAGTTAGAAGTACTGGATTTTCAGAATGATGGCTTCTTGAAAGCAGAATATGAAGGTCTACTGGGGGCTAAAATTTTTTTAAAGATGTCCTCCTACTACATATCCACTGCTTAGACAGTCTGCTTAAAAAATAATGAGTACCGTTATTTCCCATAAGTATGGCCCTGGAACATAACTATTGTCCACGATACAACTATTCAAATGTTGTACTCCATAACGTAGTATCTCGTTTATCTATATTCTTGCTGTACTGTAGTTTGAATTCAAATCACTATAGCTATCTACGAACGGTCTATGTTACTTCTACAATAATCTTTGAATGGTTGTATCCCGGACCATAGTTGTGTTCCAGGACCATAGTTATGGGGAATGACGGTATGTATTCATCAACGTACCAATGCGATCAGCTGTTTTCTAAAATTAAATTTATAAAGTCCAGCCACAGATCCCGCTTAAGCGATGCTCATCTCCTTGCGCACCTGAAAATAGCGTGCACAGATATAAATACCAATTTCGAAGAAATTGCTTTGAAAAAGGACTAATTAAATATCACGTGAATGGACTATTCTAATTACATTTGGTAGGTAGGAGTGTAGTTGTACAACCCAGGGCTATAGAATAGCCCTTGGTGCAATCCCTCCTACAGTATGCAGTTGTCATTTAAATCCTGTGTTGTGGTTGCGTTCATTTTGCCCACCACTGATTTAGGCTATTATAGAAGGAGAAAGTGTTGTATGTGTCATGTGTAATGTCAGATTATTACGAACTAAGAAGTACTATTTTTAAAGACACTGTAATGTAAAGACACAGGGAAAATGTTGAACGCAATTCAAACAAGAACCAATCGAGTTCAAATAGTCGGTCACAATTCAATATAGACTTATGTGACATGGTGGTACACAAATCATTCCATTCAGAACTTTAGACAATCCCCACTTTAGATCATTTCTGAAAAAATACACAAATCAACATATTCCAGGAGAAGCAACAATACGTAAAGAATATTTACCAATTTCGTACCAAAATTCGAGAAACCGTGAACAATCAGAAAATACTCGTATATGGGTTTTCAGTTGATCAGTCTACAGACGTCAGTGGTATATATATGGCAAATGTGGTGGTCGGTATACTTTCCGAGAACTGTGCAGGGAAAACATTTGTGCTAACTTCAGAGAAACTGGAAAAGGTAAACCATCCAACTATTGTCCAAATTTTTTATAAGGCTGTGCGCCTTTCATGGCCGGAAAGGATTAAATATAATATTGTACTTCTTTCTGTCTCTGATGTAGATCCATATATTATTAAGGCAGCAAAACTACTTAAAGAGCGGTATTCCAGCATGGTGCATTTAACTTGTCTGGCGCACAGACTGCAAAATTCCGTCGACATGGCATCAATTACATAAGTACGAAATGTATGATTATTGTATGTATGCAATTCATATACTCAAAACTGTACTTCTGAAGGACGCATAGTGAGTTGCTTACCTGAAAGTTCATTACACTCGCCACGGAACGCTCCAGTCAGACTTAACTTGACGGTAAAGGGCCCGCACTCCCGCGGTTTAGTTATGAGTATTATACAAATACTATGGACATAGACATAATAAAAACAAAATAGAGTGGATAAGATATTTTAGAAACATAAGTTATTAACAGAGGACTTAAAGTATTCACTGATACTATAAAAGGGATGATTAGTCATCCAGCGTTTTAAAACATTCATAAATGTGATACAGTTAACAGTGTGTGCAGACTTTTGTACTCTATTAAACATAGATACTGCCATGGACATAAATTGTTTTTTAGTTATTTCCAGTCTAACTTTAGATTCAGTCAAGTGAAAATTGTATCTTGTATTGTAATTATGATGATCAGATCTGGGATAACAATTTGCTAAATTTTTCTTTACCTTCAGCAAAGAAGTGAAGATGTAAAGATTAATAACAGTAAGAATAGCCTCCTTTATGAATAATAGCTTACAGTGCGCATCATAAGCAGAACCAGTTGAAATACGTAAGTTTTTTTTGTTTGTTTTTTTTTTTTTTTGTTTTTTAGATATAGTACAACTATTTCTCCATACAGAAATACCATAGGTTATTATACTATTGAAGAAGGCAAAATAAGTCCTTCTTACATATGTTTTAGGCACCAGTGATTTCAATTTGCTTAATAAGTAATAATCCTTGAGAGTTTAGTACAAACATAATCATTATGTGGGGCCCAAGATAATTTGGGTTTCAGTACAGTTCCTAAAAGTTTGCCAGATGGCTGAGAGTTGTAAATTGTGGAATCACTTAACGTAAAGATCACATGTTGTGTCTTAGTCTGATTTAAACAAAATTCATTAGCCTCAAACCAGGTAGCTGCTTCGTTAAAGGAATTGTCCATAACAAACTTTATATCAATTATGTCGTCATTAGTATGATACAAAGTAGTTTCATCAGCAAATACAATCGAGTTACTATAAATATTTTAGGCAGATCATTTATCATAATTAAAAATAATAGTGGTCCCAAAACAGAGCCTTGAGGGACTTCAATAGAAACAGGCTCAGAACTAGAATAAGAACCATTGAAGAAGACACAATGACTACGATCAGACAAATAATTTATTATCAGGTCCAAATTAATTCCATTAATACCATAATATTTGAGTTTAGAAATTAAGATTTCAAGATTTCAACAATATATATCTTCCTTCACTATTTACAACAGTCAACGCTGGAGTAGTTTTTCAATTCCACGCCTGTAGAAATCGCGTGATTTTTAGTAAAAGGAGTCGTCAAGCCAAGTTCGGAGCGCATTTTCATCCGGAAAGGAAGTTCCTTTTTGTTGTTGTTGTTCGATAAAGAGAGCAAAAGGTAAAAGTCTGAGGGCACAAGATCAGGTGAATAAGGTGGGTGCGGAATGACTTCCCAACCCAACTCGTGCATAGTGTTTTGTGTCAGGTTAGCAGGGTGCGGACGGGCGTTATCGTGAAGTAGCATCACTTCACGCAGTCTTGTTGGATATTTTTCTTGTAATGCGTGTGCAAACCATCTCAGTTGGTGGGAATAAATGTCGGCAGTGATGGTTACACCTCGGAGAAGCAATTCGTAGTAAAGTACACTCTCTCTGTTCCACCAGATGCATAACATTATCTTCTGTGGATGCGCATTGGTCTTTGTACAAGGAGTTGCTTTTTTGTTCGTGCTCAACCAATCCTTTCTTTTTCTTATGTTAGCATAAAGACACATTCGTACGGGTACACTTTTTTTTTCTCGCTGTTATTTACACTCGCTTTAAAAATTTTGTCATATCGCGAGTTAATCTTTTGGTTGAAATCCGTAGGTCTGTGTACTATTGTTGAAACTGGTTCTATTGTTGTGAACTAGATGGCGGCTGTATATGTTTTACTGATTTGTTATGAACATGATTTCGGTGATGACTGAGGCCGGTGATATTCAGGGATGTTGTGGCCCGAATTTCCTGGCATTTGCCTTACGGTTGAGGAAAAACCCTGAGAAACCTTAACCAGGAAATTCAACCCGACCGGGAGTCGAACTCGGGCCCTCTGCGTAAGAGACCACCATGCTGACCCCTACACCACAGAAGCCGTCACGGGTACACTTATCGAGTAAAACTGTGCTAAATTTAGGGCAAAATCATTTTTTTAGAAGAGTATTCATTTAGGACTAATATGTTACTCCATTTGTGTTGTTGTTGATGTTATACTCTATTCAAAGAATTAGCTGTTAAATTAGGAGGAGTTATATTACTTCCACTCTATATAACGCTACTTTTAAATTTTCAAGTACATGATATTTACACTAAAATTTCTGAAACTAAATACACAGATTCATAAAAAAATTTACACAATTGATAATATATAATTCTGTTACTGTACATATTCTCCACTCAAATTTAGTAACAGCATAACTGATTGGGACATTATAATGAACTTGGAGAACTACGTAGGCAGATAAATTCGGTTTCACGAACCAACTATAACGGTTAGGGGATCATTGCGCTAACCACACGAAACCCCCGTACTAATTGGTTACGTTCGTAGTTGCTGAAGCATGTAAACGTGAGGCCAGTAATCACCAGTAGGCTTGATCCTGTATGGCTTTTGGGCCCTGAATAATAATAATAATAATAATAATAATAATAATAATATTATTATTATTATTATTATTATTATTATTATTATTATTATTATTATTATTATTATTATCTGAGGTGAAACACTAGTAAGACTTAGTTCATAATCTCAGATAATAATAGTATTAGTTTGATTAAACAATTCTCAACCATGAATATCACAATTGTTTAATATTAAATAAATCAGAACAATTAAAGATTATTTTATTATTTATTCAATCATTTCGTGTCATTGTTGTGTGACTCCATTAAACTTAAACATATGTATGTTATTTATACTGCCTATTGTACAATATGGTCTGTCTTTATGGCAGCCTGTTAATACAGGGAGCTGTTGTCGTTTAGATAATTAAATAATAATAACATACGGTTATACAAAAGCAAGTTTCCATTTATTTTTGAAATGGTAATAAGTTTGTCAAATTTTTAGACATATCAAAAATATTAACACCAATTTGTTCGTACAGAAATGGGATTTTATTAAAACACGAAAAAAAATTAAATATGACCACTACCGTGTTATTCAATAAGAAATAGTCTTTCTTCCATGCTTTAAACGGCATTAGTAAGCACATTCCTAGTCATGTTTTCAGTGACATGAGATATTGACTGTTTCGGTTCCTCACGTGTAGTAGGTGTATAAAGAAATAGGCTGATTTTCTTTTAGATAACCCCATAACCAGTAATCAGCTGGATTTATGTCTGGTGACCTAGAAGGCCAACTGTTCGGAAAATGCCTAACACCACATGTGTTGCGCAATAGTATTTTTACATTATTGTGCATATGAGGTGGAACGTCGTCTTGTATGAAAACAATGTTTTCGATTTCATGATTCTGTAACGCTGGTATTGAAAGTCTTGCAACATTTGAAAATATCGCTACCCGGTTACCGTCACTGTTTTTGATTGTCCATTTTCAATTTCTTAAAAGAAATACGGTTCTATTCTGAAATGTGATGTAAAACCACACCAGACAGTAACGTTGATATCATGTAATCCTTGCGGTATAATTCTGTTCGGATTATCTTCTGCAATCATGAGTGTTAACACCTCCGTTCAATTCAAAATGTGCCTCATCTGTCCATTTCGTAATCCGTGTAACGTTCGATATCTTCTCAATGCATATGCATGTTGTCTATTCCATTTATAATATCAGTGAAGGAGGCCAATTCGAACTCGTAAAGATAAAACCATTGTAAAAATTGTAAAAATTCTCTCCAAAAACTGCCGTCTGTATTCTGAACAACAATTATTGTTTATATAAGCTTGACACAGTTACCATAGGAACGAAACACGCATTGATAAAAAGCCCCAAAGCTTCTAAACAGTAATGGTACCTATATAAAACCAAACTGCTGATTTGTACAGAAGATACATCTGTTTCAAAATGGGAACTTACTTTTGAATAACCTTATACATTTGTTTAGAAAAAAAGTCCGCCATCTTTCTGGCAATCTTTCAATAAGGTGTCGGTAAAATTCTATAGATTCGGTAAGAAAAGATTATCATAATATCGTATGCAAGTAATCAAAATTATAGAAATCTATTCCATCACAAATAATGAACCATCGGCCATAATTAACCACAATTCTGAGCTACAGGTTTCACTGTTCTTGAATATCTGCTTTTTTCCAAATATGATATATGACCTAGAGCGATGACATGTTGGTGAAGGACTAAGTTCATTAGACGTTCATATAAACATTTTTCAGATTTATTTTCAATAAGGAATATCAGACATTTTGAAAGTTATTTGCTTCCATAATAATGAAACATACTACCTCTGAATGATTTTTTATGCCAAATACTTTTTCTTGAACATATACATCTTCAGTTTTTGAGTTTGAACGCGGAATCGCAAGTAACAATGTCAGGACGATCAGTGAGTTTTTCATGAGCGAGTAAAGCAATAGTTATTTTAGGTCATTGTGAATTGTAGTGAAAGTTAAAAAAAAAGTCAGGTTTGCTATGGTTTCGAACAATAGACATAGCATCTTGGTATAGTTGCTGCATGTTTCGTGAACTACCTTGAAATATAGAGGATAAAATAATTTTATCCTGCTATGAGTTCCTGCTGAAGTGATCGGGAGACTTACAAAATCTTGTAGGTCTCTTATTTTATCAGTAAGTAATACCTTTTGGTCTTTCCTTAGGAACTCAAAATTTTGCGCTCTCTCCAGAATCACGCAAAAATGTCTACACCACAAAGCCATTAAATATATGAAAAAAACTCAACCCCACTTGATTAATAAGTATAAAAATATTTGATTTTTAATAACACTATTATTAACGTACGTAAAATTGTAGTTATATATAATAGCCTCAACTGCGTAAACTATAGAAATGAAGATCTAATTTAAGATATCCTCTACATCTACTTATATAACCCCAAAACGTTTCACTTTCATACCATCAATATAGCATTAATATGTATAATAAATGAAAAATAGTCACATCATGGGATTAACTACAATAATATTTCATTTCTAATGGTAATAATGTCGTCAAACCATCTCAAGTTTCATAGTTTTTAATACCGGTACCCAATACACAGCTGTACTCAGAAAATTACACACTATGGAATCAGACCTGTAAATTATTTTTTGTAAGTCTTGAAATTTTAATAACCAATTGAATCTGAGCTCTAAATATGTCAGCAATCTTGCAGATCAGGGTCTTCCTGTAATATTGTTTACTATAGTTTACGTTTTGTTTTATTCTGAAATGCAATTAGTTCTCAAAGCTGACGAAAGCTTGATTTTGTAAAATAGGAAAATTATGTAGGAAAACTAACGCTTCACAGAAAGTTACCATTTTTCTGAAAATCCTTGGATGTCAGCTTCAAAATGACGGGTTATTCATTAAAATTCGTTCAGCCGTTTTCCCGTAATTTCCATGACCAGTTCAAATTTATATATATATATATATATATATATATATATATATATATATGTCGTATGAATATTCAGTTCAAACTAGAGTTTGGTATCAATGACCCGACCATGCGAAATAAGTTTCAAATGAATTTAAACACATGCTCAATGTAGTCTTGTACTTTGGTCTTGTGCTGTTATGGATTGTCGTTGTTGAGGAACTGCTACTACTACATTCCTTTGATTTAATAATAGCGCAATAGACACATCTTTCATTGTCGATCCTATCTCAACATAAATTTCCTTAAACTGTTTGCAGTAGTTCAAATCAGGTCTCAATTTCTCATTAGTCTTGTGCATTCTTCAATTAGTATGATTATTTTCGATGTCGGTTAGACATAAATTGAAGCCTTCACCGTGACGAAAAGCATTTGTCTGTAACAGACTTATTGACAGTTCTCGAGTGATTTATAGTGGTTCTTCTTGGATTGCATTTCACAAGATCCTATCATCGTTACATGGCCGAGATTTGTCTGTCAAACTGTCCCATTTCTTGACACGCTTGAACTAAATCGATGCAGTAGCCTACGCCTATGCAATAATCTATCACCTTTAATTGTATAAATTTTCAACAGTTTATTTGTACTTAAGTATTTGTCAATTATAGCGTTGAAATTTTGTGTGTAAGTGGATGCTTTCTTATATTTTCTCGACTTAATAATGTTGAAAAGTATGTTTTGTAAGAAAACCTACAAGTATTACTATTGTGATGGAAGACCTCTAACAATAATAGTAATAATAATAATAATAATAATAATAATAATAATAATCAGTATACTGTAAATGATAATAAAATTGTATAAATTTTACAAAAAAAAATAATTAAAAAATGTGACAGTCTATTACGAGGGTATGCTGGAAAGAATTATCTGCTATTTTTTGTCACTTTAAATATAGTTAAAATATTAATAATAGTACGCAGTATTCAGGAACTTTCTGTTTTCAGTGATGCAAGTTTCGTATCTCTGCCTGTAGAGAGCTCCGAGTTATAGCCTGAAACATGGCAGCGTGTAGCAGTAGTATGTCGGTGCGTCTGAAGCAGCGTGCTGTGATCGAGTTTTAATAGCAGAAAACGTGCCCCCGATAGACATTCATCGGAGACTGAAGGCTGTTTATCGTGATCAAAGTGTCGACATCAGTACTGTGCGACGTACGTCTGCTCGTGCTCGTAATGAACCACAATCTTACTTCTGTCTGCACTGCATCGTCAGAATCAAAAAGATATCCTCTCAGGTATTCTTAAGTTTTGGGAACAAATAAAAATCTGATGGCGCCAGATCAGAGTGTATGGAGGATGATCAACAACAGCGAAACCAAGAAGCTGAATGTGTTCTTTTGTCATTGCACTGGTGTGCGGACGAGCTTTGTCATGCTGTAGGAGGGGCTCCTCCATATCTGGAGGAACTCTTCGAATTCGTGCTTTCAGTTTTTTTTTTTTTAGGATTTGACAATAACTTACAGAATTAATGGTAGTGCCTTTAGGCATGAATTCCTTATCCACCACGCCTTGAATATCCCAAACGACTGTAAGCATGAGTTTTGTCTGTTGATGGGACAGCTTTGAACTATTTGGGTGCAGGTGATACTTTGTAGCGGAACTGCATTGATGACCTCTTGTTTTCGGGATAGAAGTGGTGTACCCAGCTTTCGTCACCTGTGACAATATTTTTTAAGCATTCGTCGCCTTCCGTTCGTAGTGCAGAAGCAATTGTTGGCAAATGTCCATTCTCTTCTGTTTCATGTGAGGAAGGAGCATTCGAGGCACACATCGTGCGTAAATCTTCGGGAATCCCAGTTTAACAATTATCGTCTGCAACGCTCCCTTGATATGCCAAACTGGATTGACAGGTGTTCCTGCATTACGAGACGATTCGCTGTAATGAGTTCATTGACATGATTCCGATGAACGTCATCGTGGTCTTCCACTGCGTGGTTTGTCACACAAGTTGAGAGTTGCACAAGGTTGATTATGAGCACGAGCAGTCCAACTTCGCATAGTACTGATGTCGACACATTGATCTCGATAAACAGCCTTCAATCGTCGATAAATGTCTATCGGGGGCACAATTTCTGCTGTTAAAAACACGATCACAGAACGCTGCTTCAACGCACCGACATAATGCTCGTAAATACCTACACGCCGCCATGTTTCATGCTATAACTTAGAGTTCTCTCTTGGCACACATACGAAATTTGCGTAACTGAAAGCAGAAAGTTCACTGAATACAATGTAATATCATTCATATTTTAACTATATTCATAGTGACAAAAAGGAGGGGGCATTACTTTTCAGCATACCTCGTAGTTTTAATCAACTTAACACAGGCGGTTACTATGGAAATTCTTACGTCATACCAGAGAAACACAGCGATTCTACAGGGACATCAATTTATTTTACTTCAATTTTTATTGTACCTGAGTTCTTGAATGTACTTAACTCCAACCCTTTCTACTAATGAAGTTCAACCGTTCTCCACACAGATCTAAGACCGCATATAGAGTCCTACAAGCCTTACGTTCCAAAAATATCTTCGAATTTTCAATGATAAAAAAGCTTTCAATACTGAATCATTTTCGCACAGGTACTGTGGTCCATTTGCCTACGTCGCATCCCGGTTTCCCCCACCTGCTTCTATTAGCCTGTCTGTAAAGACTATGGGCTGGGCAGTCTTAGCCCTTTTCTGAGAACAATAATTTCTGTTAGGAATTGGACGTCTACGTAATATTATACCCATATAACTGTTTAAAATAACTTAAATAAAAGAGCCTCGTTAAGTAATTAACTGTCATGTGATTTCCTCCCTTTCTACGACCGTGCGACATAACCACTTGGACGGACAGTAGACAGCATGTCTGAGTAATTTTATCTTTTCGGATCGGGCAGAAGTTAAGATTAAATTTACAGTACGTAAGGTACTCTTTTATATAGTAGGAACAGAATTATTTGAACATGATTTACTGGTACGAAATACGAAACTGGTAATTAGAATTACGTACAATAGTCTATAGTGCGATAATATGTACATTAGAACAGAAGCCTGTATCGAAATGGACGGCCACCATTTTAAAAAATGTGTTTAAATATCCATATTATGATTATTTTTCAATTTAACTTCATTTTCTATAGTGTACGCTACTGTGCTGTAGACAGTATAATATACACTGCATAATGAATACGTTCGCATGGGTAACTCAGTTCGTGAGTAAAAACACTTACTGTTAATACAGTACTGTATTTTGATTGAACAAAAACCTAATGAAAATTATCAAACTCAAAATCGTGATATTTCCTAGTTTACGTAAATAGATGAGCAAGTTTCCTTCCCTCATATACCTAGTAAAGTGATTTATTTGCATTTTACGCCAGTATCATCGAACTCCAGTCGTGGAAGGAGGTAGCAAACGGTGTTTCCGATTCTCAACCGTTGATCCAAAGGTACAGGCAGGTTAATATTAGAAATGTTAGTAAAAATAAAACGATGTCCCTGTATTTCTATACACAAGTGGAGTCCGCATTACGAGTACATAATGTGTATGTGTGGAGAGTTTTGTCGTGTACTAAGATAAGTGTATGTGTAAGTGTAGTGTATGGAATGAATGATGATAATCCTGAAGATGAGGAAGGGAGAAAGTGAAACCCGGTGCTGGCACGTAGCCTACTCCTTTCGAATAGCACCAAGGATGCCGCAGGTCTTAACGTCCCCATCCGACGGACGAATCACTATCAACAACAGTGACATATTATGCCTTCTCTTCATATGCACTACGGAGAGATTTGGGATTTAATCCAGATATATTGGTGCAAAATCTTCACCACCATCTCTAGCAAGTATCAAGGTAGAAATTTCACAAGACAATTTCCGACCCCGCCGGGGATCGTACCCGGATCGGCTATACACTACACTACACTACACTATGAACGCACCCTCACAGGAAACAAGAGGCGCCAAGACCAACAACGACCAGTTCTGAAGATGACCCAAAATAGGTCGAAACATGTTAACAAGGTACGTTAAAATTTGAGCCGTGCCCACGACCATGGCCGTTCACCTAGTACGTCACTGCATCCGTCAGAGCGCTCTCAGACGTCATAGTGTAGATAGCGCCATCAATCCCTTCATTTGTTCTTTCCAAATAACCTTATTGGCCGGTGCATTACGTCTCATGAGGATAGAGGGGGAGAGAGTTTACCTGTTTTAATGGAGATACACGGAGCGACACTCGGGTTCCGGTACGGGCAGATACACTTAACAAGACTTAGGCTCTCGTACGCGGGAGATACACGGAAACAGTTGGCTCAGATTCATGGTCTCATACGCGGCAGAAACATTTAACAAGACTTAGGATTTTGGTACGCGGCAGATATAGACAACGTGACTCGGGCTTTGTACGTGTTGGAGATAGATCAGTGGAGTAGTTATATTGCGTCGTGTGTGTTTGGGATTTTAGTAGATTGTAGTTTAAACATCGCTTGCTTGTGATAAGTCTTGGGGGAAAGTTTTAGTATTTGCATCGAGTAACATATTTGTGAGATATATGTGTTTGAGGTAAATTGTATTTGGGAATTATGTAATGGGATTTGATTTGAAACGTGAGTTCATGTTCCGAGACGGTTAGAGTGATAAAGCAGCGGTTACGTTCTCACATTTTGGTTTAGTGTATTCCCTGCTCCATTTGATTATTGGTTTCCTTCGCCGCTATTTTGTTATCATATGCGTCGAGTTTTGTTGGTATTTAAACGATCCCTGAGATTGGAATTATCGTCCGTTACTTATTACGTGTATCTGTCTCCATCCCTCTCTCTCTCCGTTGGGTGTTCATTTTGTAAAGTGCAGAGATTTGTGTTAGTGCAATTTGCACAGAGTATGTGAGCAATATGTGCAATTGGTAATGTATAGTGATCACTCATGTAATGTCTTATCCAGGGTAGAGTTTCTCTCTTATTGAGTGTATATGTATTTATAGTTTGGTTACTCAGTTCGAGTGGTATCTATGCTCGAATGGATCATGTATTAAGTTAATGTGCCTGTTGGGTGTTGTGTTTAGATTCATACTCAGATAGTTAATATATATATATATATATATATATATATTTTAAGAGTGATTCATGAACATATGGCTAATAGGTTAGTCACTGATTGTCGAGAGACGGCCATATTAGATTGTTTAATCACTTATAAGTGTGTTGGCCTCAGCCTTGTGATACTTACATGATTTACATATCTTGGGGATATCATTTCAGATTAGTTTGTCCTATTTTCACTCACCCATTTCATATTTATTGTTATTTCATTTTTCATTTATGTATATTGTTACTTATTATTGTTAATTATATTTGTTTTACAAATTCACACTATTCATTTCTAAAAGTCTTCCACTGCGCACATCCAATCCTTCCAATGTGCCCTCCACCTGGCGAAAGCAGCCAATATAAGAAAGATAAAGAGGAGGAGTGGATGATCGTACAGCTGCCCACCACTCCACCACAAATTTAACACAAGAAAATTCTTATACATATTCCGAAGTGATACAGTGTTAAAGGTATTGTAATCAAGATCTATAAATATTTTTATATTTTATGATAATTTATATTTTCATTTCACACTTCGTTTAAGTACCACCAGCAGTGACTAAAGTACTATCAGTGATACACGCACCATTGATTGAGAATCGCTGCAGTACACTGTTAACTTGTTGCTTATAGCGTTGTAACTTTTATGAAACATACTTTGGAAGTATTTATCATAATTCACGGGGGATTTACAATATATTTTTATAAAGTAATGTTATTTTATTGCGCTTTAACGTGGAAGGTAAATGAACGCGTACACAATAGGCCTGCATATATAAATATAGAAATTTAATAAAAGCTTTTCATTAATCATATTCAGAACAAGTCATGTAGTATTAACATTATCTTTAGCGCTACCCCTCTGAGTTAGTTTTATACTATTTGGTTGGATTAATAATACCCAACATATATTTGCACACCTTGTACCACAAGGCACTCCCCCAAAATTAAAAATAGGCCTAATAATATTTACGGAATATTCTCGTGTGGTTACATATAGTAGGTATACCAGTTAGTTTCTGTGTTATTATTATTATTATTATTATTATTATTATTATTATTATTATTATTATTATTATTATTACAGTATAACCTCTAATATTCGTGGTAATGAAGAGGGTGGACTGAACGGTTAATCGAAAAAGTAGGATAATCCGTACCATAAAAGATCTTCACAAATGAAGTCTATAAATCTTAGCTACAGTTTTCAATTTAATTCAATTTAATGCAATTCAATTCAATTCAATTTATTTGCCCATTAGACATACAGTTTTAAGCTTCGTCAGAATACATTGAAAAACATATAAATACATTTTTAAAACACTAATAAAAGAAACAGTAAAATTTAAATAATACAATGAAAACATGAAATAATTTGAAACTTTTAAATCAAAGAAAACTAACAAAACTGCAATTAAACGTATTTATTAAAATACAATTTCATACAAATTTGTGTTGAAAAACTCAGCAACAGAATAACAAGGATTATTTAATAACCAATTGTAAAAATCTAGTTTTGAAGTTATTGATTGGTAATTTATAATATTGACTTGGGAATTTATTATATAATTTCATCCCCTAATTAAAAAGTTTGTGTTGCTCTTGTGTAATCTACAATGTGGAATATTAATTTGTTCACTGTTTCTAATTTCATGATCATGTATATTGGCCACTAATGAGTAATTGTCGTTATTTTGTCGAGTGTAAAGTACTGGATCGCATATATGCAAATTTATGATTGTTAAAATTCGTGATTGTCTGAAAAGTGGCCGACAATGTTCCAGATAGTTTGATTTACATAATATTCTAATGGCTTTCTTTTGTAAAATCAAGACGCTTCCAATTTTGGTTCCATTTCCCCAGAAAATTAGGGCATATCGGATTATCGACTGAAAGAAAGAAAAGTAGGCACATCTGAAATAATTTTGAGAAACGCAAGTCGTTAATTTCTTTAACAAATATAAAACTCTTGATAGCTTTCGTAATTTACTCCGTGGTCTTGTGTTTAACATGCTAGATAGTGAGTCAGAAGTTCATAAATTTAAGCCTGTTTGTCAACGATGGCTTTTTAAGGGCCAAAGGAACTTAATGTGATGGCTGTCTTCGGAAAGGTAGGATAGTAGAGGTCTCGTCTTTTTATTACATCGCGCACAGTTGTAACGTCAATCTCGTATTCTGATGTGAGACGAGCCACAGTTTCTCATTTACCTAACTGCTCAATTATTTGCACTTCGCTTTTCGATACTTAGCACAAGAAGTTTTCTTTTGACATCCGTGGAGAATACAATACGGCCATTCAAACAGTAGGACAATAACGAATGGTGCACAGATTTGCAATTTATTATGCGGAAGTTCTTGGTGTTATTTCTTTGAAAGCAGGTAGTGACTATTATACAAGCTGGGTATAACATCCCTTTTACAAGTATTTTTCTGTTGCCGCCAGCGGAAGAATTCCTTTTAAATATTTTTTAATGGTAAAGGTTCGTAATAATCGTCTCTAGAAAACATTTCTACAACATAATGTACAGATAATCGTAGTTCTATTCTGTTGTTGTTATTATTATTATTATTATTATTATTATTATTATTATTATTATTACACTGATCAACAACGATTTTGTTGAATGTACAATTTCTCCTGTTATGTAATTTCACCTGCTGATTCCAAACATGAAGTCAAAATTTTTCTATCACCCATCATTTTTTTTTTTTTTTTTTTTTTGTAATTTTACAAAAATTGATTTATTTTATTGCTATATATAGACCTTAACATGCTAATGGAAAGAACATATTTCAAATATTTAATTTTATTGCTTTAACACTTGACATATAACTTTAGATTAATGGTGGGCATTCCTGCGGCATTGCCGCAGTGACGTCAGACCTCAGCGAAGCATCAAACTTACCCCCTATCTTCCTCTTCCCCCACTCCATGAAAATACTGCGCGTGTATGTGGCGGATTATACTGGATTGCTGTACTTCGGATCTTCATTAGTCATACAATGTCTTTCGCAGAATCATATGAATCGAGAGGATATCACTCTTACAAGAAAGGCGGTTCTTTCATTTCTCATTTTTAGGATTAGTTACAAATATTCAGGACGCGAACTTAAATATGTACATTCTTAAAATAGATCACCTGTTATACGAGTTCAAAGAACACAGATTCAGTGATTTTCAAAGGATGGAGAAATATTTCAATATTTTTTTCCACTCCTTTTCATGTTTAAATTGAAAATGTTATCCCAGATTTGCTGTTAGAGGTACTGGATTTGTAGAATGATGGCTTCTTAAAAGCAGAATGTGAAGGTCTGCTGGGGGCTAAATTTTTTTAAGAGATGTTCAGTACTACATATCCACTGCTTAGACAGTTTGCTTAAAAAATAATGAGTACCGTCATTTCCCATAAGTATGGTCCTGGAACATAACTATTGTCCACGATACAACTATTCAAATTTTGTACTCCATAACGTAGTATCTCGTTTATCTATATTCTTGCTGTACTGTAGTTTGAATTCAAGTCACTGCAGCTATCTACGAACGGTCTATGTTACTTCTACAATGATCTTTGGATCTTGTATCGTGGACCATAGTTGTGTCCCAGGACCATAGTTATGGGAAATGACGGTATGTATTCATCAACCTACCAGTGCGAACAGCTGTTTTCTAACATGAAATTTATAAAGTCCAGCCACAGACCCCGCTTAAGCGATGCTCATCTCCTTGCGGAACTGAAAATAGCATGCACAGATATAAATCCCAATTTCGAAGAAATTGCTTTGAAAAATGATTAATTAAATATCACGTGAATGGACTATTCTAATTACATATGGTAGATAGGAGTGTAGTGGCGCAACTGTCTGTAAATCCGTCACTGCACTGTAGAGTGCAACCCCTCCCGCATTATGTAGTTGCCATTTAAATCCTGTCTTGTGGGTTGCGTTCATTTTGCCCACCACTGCTTTAGATCATTGTTACTTGTGAAGCCAGAATTAAAAAAAAAAAAAAAATAAATTTTATTTCTCATAGGCTAAGACTAGTATTAATTTTCAGTTTATTCGGAATTTACAATCATGAAGCAAGTTTCATAACTTGTGTTTTCTTTGTCCTAAATTTAAGTGTGGTAAAAGTATCTTATAAAGTGAAACAATACCTCGAAATATTGTGTAAATCACATAAAAAATTTTTGTAACGTTTGTGATTAGTTAACTTTGAAAACTCACAGGTGAATTTTACTACACTAGTTAAAAGACCTTACGAGTGTTATTTTGATTGCAAAATAGATGAGGACAGGAACTCGGCCCCTGAAATCTGTTGTGCTGCATGTCATTCTATTAACTGGTTGACTAAAAGAATCACGTCTATGCCTTTTCCAGCTCCAATGATATGCCGGGAACGTAAGGATCATTCAATAGACTGTTACTTTCTAGGAACCACAGATCAAAAGTTTACAGAGAATTTGTCAACGAGCTAATTCAGAACTATAACGTGATAGGGTGTCATATAAGTGTCTCTCAAAATAACATCTTGGATTCTCATCTATTTTTCTTTTCCTTTAAACTTTCGGACAGTGAGCGATGAACGTGGGTGGGTTTTCATCCGGATTTTTCTGAAATGGAAAGGCGCTACCAGGTAAAATGGTATCCAAATATTCTGACAGACTACTGCTGGACACTCAAAACAATGATTTTTTAAGCGTAGTATAACTTAAAATCTATTTCACACACATTTTAGGTAAGTAAATATGATTTTATGTAAAATGTTACAATGTATCAATACTAGAAAAGTTTGAATTGCACTTCATATAATTACTTAAAAACTCTGGGTGATAGAAAATTTTTGAAAACAGATTTGAAATCAACACGATAAATGCTATAAGAATCGCCCATTGTTTACGTTTTAACAAAAAATATGTTTAATTTTGTTGACCAGTGTTATTATTATTATTATTATTATTATTATTATTATTATTATTATTATTATTATTATTATTATTATTATTAGAGGGTGACTGTTATTTATAGCTTATTTCATTACGTTTCTTAGATACACTTATTATATCTTACAAGAAATTGTATATTTTAGTACATGCTGTCTAAAATAGTTGCTTTTCGGATTGTTACCTGTCTGAAAAATTGAACTTAGTGGCGTTTTCTTAGCGACGTTTTAAACCAAATCAACTCAGCGCGACTTCTAAATCCTCATTCGTACATAGCCCCTCTTCCTATACCAGATGCGGATCCAGGCGACAGTGACAATCATCATACCAATTTCAACTGAGTTTTAAACAAAATACTTCATCATTATAACAACAAATAAGCCAACATTGTTTCATTATGTTTATCAGAAACTTTACCAGTGTTTTAAACAAAAGTTCATCATATAACAACAAAATGTAGCTCAGTACTGTTTCATTATGTTTATCAGACGGCCGCGGCGGTGAGAATATGACAATTGATTGACTATGCCTTTTATACATAATATTAAATTTTATATTTACTTTTACTTTATTTTATTTCACATAATTTAGAGTGCTTTTACTAAACACTAATGTATGCACCATGTACGCTAAAGCCTTATTTTGCGTATTTGATATACAGGGACATAATTTTATTTTTACTTCAATTTTTATGGCACATGAGTTTTTGAATTTACTTCACTCCCACCCCTTCTACTAATGAATTTTAATCGTCCTCCACACAGATCCAAGACCGCATATACAGTCATAGGTAGCCTTACAGTCATACTAAACAGTATGTTCCAAAAATATGTTCGCGTTTTCCAGTGAGCTTTCAATATTGCATCATTTTCGCACAGGTACTGTCGTCCATTTGCGTACGTCGCATTCCGGTTTTTCCCACCTGCTTCTATTCGCCTCTCTGTAAGGTATAGTGGCTGGGCTGTCTTAGCTCCTTTCTGAGAACATTAATTTCTGTTCGGAATTGAACGTCTACGTAATATTATACAACTGTTTAAAATAACTTAAATAAAAGGGCCTCGTTAAGTAATTAACTGTCACGTGATTTCCCCCCTTTCTACGATCCTGCGGCATAACCACTTGGACGGACATTAGATAGCATGTGTGAGTAATTTTATCTTTTCAGATCGGGCAGAAGTGAAGATTGAATTTACAGAGTAGGTGCAGAATTATTTCAACATGAGTTACTAGTACGAAAGACGAAACTGGTAATTGGAATTACACACATCACAACTGAAGCCTGTATCGAAATGAATGGCCACCATTTTGAAAAATGTGTTTAAATATCCATATTATGATTATTTTTCAATTTAACTTCATTCTCTATATTGTACGTTAATGTGCTGTAGACAGTAACACTGCATAATGAATACGTCCGCTTGGATAGCTGAGTTCGTGAGTAAAAACACACATTGTTAATGCTGTACTGTATTTTGATTAAACAGAAACCCAGTAAAAATTATCAAACTCAAATGCGTGATATTTCCTAGTTTACGTAAATGAATGAACTACTTTTAATCCCCTTCTATAATTTACCTAGTAAAGTGATTTGTTTGTATATTACGCCTGTATCATCGAATTCCAGTCGTGGAAGGGGGTGGCAACCGTTTATCCAAAGGTATAGCCAAGTTAATATTAGAAATGTTAGTAAAAATAAAATGATGTCCCTGTATAAATAGCTAGTTTTATCGTAGTTCCACTTCCGTGATCTCTTTATAGACGTTACACGCAATGATAAGGATTTATTATAATCCCTTTTTGTGTTTTCTAGTCTTATTTTCTTTGTATAAGAAATTTGTTCGTATTACTTATACATTTAGCTCATGCTATCCTATTGCAACGCTACATTCCGATAGCTAAGTGCTAGAGAGTGGATTGTTTCGAAAACTAAGAAGGTTGGATCGTTGGCGTTGATTGGAATGAATATTCATCCCGATAAGGTCGAAGATTGAGTTTCTGCCAGATATTCTCCCGTTTCCTTCTGCACTACACTTTCAACTTCACTATCACGTTACATTGAAACTTTATGTTCCCATTCTATAACATTTCTAGCCATCAGAGAACAAGGTTTCAAAGTGGATTTTATATGGGTACAGCTGTGTAGCCAAATTACTGCATTTCTGTTAAACAGTCACAAGCAGTGGGCTGGATTAAGACTGGAAGAAACAACCGCGAAAGTTTGTGGTCTTCTTAAGATTTTTCCACAGCCACCGGCATAATTCAATTCTCAGAGGGCCGTGCCTACTGATCCTGATCTGCACTCGATCGTAGGTTCAATTGCTGCTTGGGCTGATTACCAGAATGAGTTTTTCTGAAATTTTTTGCAAACCGTAAGACGAATGATAGGTAGTTTAATGCGAATCCTCGGTCTCATTTCGCAAAACACTATCTCACCATCACCAATTTCATCAACTCTAAATAACCTAACAAATAATACAGCGTCGTTAAATAACCTACTAAAAAGACTTTTCATATTTTAAAATGAACTAAGTTACTTCTATAATTACCACGCAATTTCGTATTTCTGGGAAAAGCACTTAATCTGACAAAAGAAAAAAAAGTGATAGGGGATTTCAGGAAATCCCTGTTATTCCCTATACAGGAATTAGAGTTAATAAATGCAATTTGCTCTAACATTTAATTTACTGTGAACTCAATAAAATGAGCTAAGAATAGCAGTAAGCCCTTCAAAAGCAACAACACATAATAATAATAATAATAATAATAATAATAATAATAATAATAATAATAATAATAATAATAAATGGGTAATTAAATAATTAGTGGCAACATTTGAAATTACAACAAAGAAAACATTTTTAGAACGGTCACATTGTTGCAGTGCTCAGAAGTAATCTCCAAATGAAGAACCCGCCTCCACACCTCATGGAAACGACAGATGCCATCCAGTATCCACAGCGTCTTGTTGTACTAATCTTGAAACAGACTGCTGCTGCTCTAATTGCCTGTGTGGTTCTAAAGCAAACTCCTCTAAGTGGTAATTTCATTTTCGTGAAAAGGTCAAAATCACATGGGCTCATATCTGAGGATATTGATGATGCTCCAGAATTTCCCAGTTCCATTTGCGAATTAAATTAACCACAGGTGCCGATATGTGAGAGCGAGCACCATCTATGTATCACAGTAGGATGAGAATTCAGTAGATTTTGACGTTTACGACGCGCAGCTGATCGTAAATGGTAATCCAGAAAGTAACTGTAATATGCACCATTCACACGATTTCCATAGGAACTGTATGACTGACAAGGAAACCGTCAAAATCATAAGCAACAATGAACATGACTTTAAGTGGATCCTGTTCTCGCCGATAATTTTTTAGCTGTAGAGAATCATTGTGCGCTACTCATTTTATTGTCTCTTCAATTTTGGTTGGTAGCATCGAATCTAGGTTTCATCTAAAGTTATGATACGTCGAAGGAAACGCTCGCCTTCACGTCCATAGCGTTCTAAGTGCAATCTCGCTGTTTCCAATCTCTGCCACATGTTTTCCTCTTTAAGATTGTGTGGAACCCACAGAGCGCAGATTTTCCTCATCTGTAAGTTCTTCTTAAGTATATGAAGAATCGTACCAGGAGCAATTCCAACTTCCCTTGCTAGTTCAATATAAGTCCAACAACGGTGTTCTTCCAGATGTGCTCTTACACCTGATGTCTCAATAGGGCCTCCTCGGAGCACTTCTTCCTCTCTCTTTTTTTTTATGTAAAAGTGGAACAAGATGCGGGAGCAGTTCGTGTATCTCCGGATGACGTCATGGAGCGCGACGTTTGAATAAACATCTGCAACCGCTATGATGTTGAGTCCATCTCCGAGGAAAGGATGTCCTTATTACCGCAAATGTATGAAGAAATAAAAGCTTTCATAGGGAAAGCGAAATTGTGGGAGTCGCAAGTTTCAGCGGGTAACTTTTACCACTTTATTAATGTAAAAATGTTACCTAATTTGAATCATGACCTGTGTAACAAATATAATGAAGTACTGAAGGACTTGAGAAAAGAATTTGAGACCAGATTTAAGATTGTTTGTGAATTTCTAAGATGTGTTGATGTACTATTTTTACAATACACATTTTGTAGTCCTTGTTTCTTATAAAATTTAATCTTACGACCCAAGTTTACAGTATTAGACATTGTTTTCCTTTGATGAATACTGCGACCTCTCATAATACCGAAAATTTTGTTAATGAAACTCACATTGGGCATTTTCTATTATGTTGCTGAACAAGTACACATACTTCGGAAGATATTAATTTTAAGGCCCATGTTTATTACACTTTTTTATGATTCAGAATATTGGAAGTCCTTTTTTAAATCGAATTCACATTGCGCATTTCGTATGATGGTGATGACGATGATGCACAAGTACTTCTATCTCGGAAGATATTAATTTTAGTACCCACACTTGTTAGACATTTTTTCTTGTTTTGATGAATACTACCACCTCTCAAAATATTTAACATTTTTAACACTCTATATATGCAGATATAAAGACGCATATTAGTCTAGTTGATATACGGATTTTTTTGAAAGTGGGAAATAGCATAAAATTACTACCTTAAACAATAAATCCTTAAGTGAAGAGTACTAACCAAATTATACGTTGAGAAATAATAACCAATAAACAGCAGTTTTAATCATACTAAGTTAGTATGTGTGCTTAGACGCACACTATAGCCATCTTGGTACTCCCTAACTGCAAAAAATGAAAGGTGAAAATTTCATCGTGACAACCGTCCTTCTCTAAGGTGGCATACTCAATATATGGTTTGATTTGAAAAAGATTACTCTTCTTTAAACCTTTACTACTATTGCCTTGGCCTCCTGAATTAAGCCTCTCCAAATCTGCGTATCCAGCGACTTACTTTTCCAATTCCTCACTCCTAAAATCTTCTTCATATCATCTGCCACAGAATCAATCCAGCTGTTCCTTCATCTACCTACTCGCCCCTTACTTCCAATAGGAGCGTATAAGATTTTCCTTGGAATGCGTTCATTCCCCTATCAATGAATATGCCCAGCCCATTGTAGTCTCTTGAGCTGGACTATTGTGGAGTTACATGGGAGTTTTCTACCGTAGAATCAACACTCACAATATCCAAAACTTGTTTTTTGGTAATTAAGCAAAAACTTACATCTCACTAATTACCATTTGGCAGTAATTATTTTACATATATCATCTATTTTAATTCTAAATAATAAAGACAGTTTTAAGTAAAATCGTTTGTTTTATATAAGTTCATGGATTATTAAAGAATAAATAACTTTTTTGTTATTGTGTGTTATGATTGTAGAGCAGACACCATAAAATGTCAGAAATTCATTACGCAGTATAAATAATTATTTAAGAAAAGATATTTTTTTTTAATATCGTGTACTATGATTCTAGAGCAGATATCACAAAATGTCACAAATTCATGACGCAATATAAATAATTATTAAAGAATAAACTTTTTTTTATAATGTGTATTATGATTCTAGAGCAGATATCACAAAATGTCAGAAATTCATGACGCAGTATAAATAATTATTAAAGAATATATATATATATATATATATACACATAATATTGTGTGTTATGATTCTAGAGCAGACGTCACAAAAGTCACAAATTCATGACTCAATATAAATAATTATTAAAGAATAAATTTTTTTGATATTGTGAGTTATGATTCTAGAGCAGACATCACAAAATGTCACAAATTCATGACGCAATATAAATAATTATTAAAGAATAAACATTTTTTATATTGTGTATTATGATTCTAGAGCAGATATTATAAAAGGTCACAAATTCATGACGCAATATAAATAATCATTAAAGAATATTTTTTTACATTGTGTGTTATGATTGTAGAGTAGATATCACAAAATGTCACAAATTCATGACGCAATATAAATACTACGCGTTACCCACAAATTGAAGACAGGGGGTGGAGAGCATCGGTCACAGTAAGTTAGACAGCAGAGGCGGTTTGTGATCGTCACTACCTTCTGTGTTCATAATAAAGAAGTAACAAGAGATAGAAGGAATTCATATCTTTGTAGGATTATATTATTTTGATCTGCATTCTTCCATTTTTTATTGCAATACGTATTTTTATTCAGTAAGATCTTAAAATTAGAGGTTGCCTGATAAGAAGCCATTGTCAAATGTGTACGAAGATTGTTAAGCGTATCCTTTTTGATTTTAATATGTTTAATTAAAAAGAAAAAACATGTTCACAAATATACGTAGAACCGAAAATAGCTGCGATTGTGGCAACAAATGATTTAAAACGTGGATATTTAGAGGAGTCAATAATTTTAAATACATCTAAACCAACACAATTCTTATCGTTGCTTTTCACAAAGGTGCCATTTTTGATATCAGCAACCTCAAATTGGACGGAGTTACGCAACAATAGACCAAGTGACAGTTTTAAAAAAAAATTAGATATTTGCACAAATCTGTTGTTGTTGGCTGGATTATTTAACTGAAGAGAAAGTCAAGAATGCAATAGGGTAACTTAGTCGGAATCGGGTCACCGGTTGAATCGGGTCAATTTCAAGAATTTGTTTCCCACGGCAAGCATAAATGTTTTCTATTACGTGGTGCTATCTATCGTCAATCAGTAGAACTTCTTCTATGTATTTGGCGCCAAAGCTTGCGGTTGATGTTTGTGTTAAAGCTGTGAATAATCGATGAAAAAAGACATGTAAAAGATAACATCTATTTGTAGTTTGTATTTTAAATTATCGTTTTTAAGTTTTCCGTTATTATACAATGAACGTAGTTCAGAATTTCCCTGACTTGTGCATAGAATCAAGTGCACTTCTTATAGCATAGGTTATGGCATTGAGAATGGTGTAAAGGTTACGTCAATAGTACCAACGTATGGTTTCTAATGTCACTACATTTCGGGTGAATAGGGTCACACAATTACGGGTAAATAGGGTTAATGTCTGTACACGGATTTTAAGTCCATTTTTTTAATTCTTTGTCGCAGATGCCTAGTAATATAAACAATATGTCTCGTGTATGAACTGAAGATCAAATGCAGAAAGCCATCAAGGCATTTCGAGAGAGGAGTCATCACCATGCAGTCCTTCCCTATGGAGTTCCGCATTCATACCTACAGCGCGTCTGCAAAGCGGTGAAAATATGTCTTTAGAAATAAAGGTGGTCAAACAACGTTCAATCAGAAACAAGAGAATGACCTTGTATCCAGATTAACAAAACTAAGTGAAAGCTGTTTTGCTAATTTCTCCACGGAGCATTGAAGAAAGGAAGAAATAGAAACAAAAACGTTCTTCGAAACAAAACAAATAATGTAATGTCGTGCCTAAATAGACCTAGGCCAGCAGCTGCAAGGAAACGATTACTTTCAGAGTCGTCATCTTCTGAACATGAAGACATGGACACAGAACATGAACAAAATAACAGCGCTTGTGGATTCTGTTCCGTGAAATATAGAGATCCTAGCTCAGAGAAACTTGGGGACTAGATTAAATGCATGGGAGGCGGAAAAGAATGGTACCACGAACACTGTGTTGGGGCCAAGGGAAAGAAGAAGTTCATTTGTGGCAAATGCAGGTTGAATGATTAAAATTTGGAACTTATTTGTGATCCAAAAAACATGTAAGAGCATTGTAAGAGTGACCCCATTCGCCCTAATGGTAGACCCGATTTAGCCTAACTTCGTAGGGTGAATAGGGTTGTGCAGTGGAGTGAAATTAATATATGTCGTTCATAGGTTTTGTTCTTATTGAACTTAACGCTAATGTGATTTGTTGCTTAAAGACTACCCTAAACGTTGGTGTATTTTATTTTTAATAAATACTAAGTTGTTAAACGTCATCTCTATTTTTGTAAATTTTGACCATATTCAGACTAAGTTACCCTATCTATATTTTGCTGCTATTTATAATCAAAATTTCTTTATTGCATAAAACTTATTTATTTTGCTTTGCAATATTAAATCAACTGCTGGTCTGTTATTAAAAATCGGTTAGCCCTTTTTAGCATTATTTGTGCTATTTTTGTAATAGTATGAATGTTACAATACTTCTTGCATAAAATGAATAATAAAAATCAGACTTACTCGTATTCAATGGTGAGTACCTCGAAAACAGATTTTTGGCGGTTGGTCACTTATTGCGTAACTGCGTCCAATTGTAAGTTTGGTTGTCTTCAGAATGAGTGTGTTACAATTATTTTCTAATTGAGAGAAATCATTTCCCATTTGTTTGAAATCACAAAACCTTTTATCTCTAAATTCTGAAAATAATGTTTCCAGGATGTCGCATTATTTATTTATTTTTTAATCATAAACATTTAAAAGTAACATCAAACAAGAAAAATTATAAAACTCATTTTCTTTCAATTGCACTTTCCAAACATTTATCATCACAGTAAAAGATTTCACCGCGTCATACATGTCAACTAGTCTATATTCTGATTTCGTTTGCTCAGCTATTCAGAAATATCTGTTATGAACGCCAAATCACTATTCAGATAGTACTGGATAGCGGAATGAGTCACTGTTGACAGTACAGACAACGCTTCAGGAAGAGGTTCAGCGCGGGGAGGGGTGTTGTCACGTGGAACGTAAGTCAGAGTTCAGGCGTTGTTTCACGAAACAACATTTTGCGATGCCTATTCTAGAGGCTTCATGGTCCTTTATATAGCTCGTATAACTTCTTTTTTTTTAATCGGTTATTTTACGACGCTGTATCAACATCTAGGTTATTTAGCGTCTGAATGAAATGAAGGTAATAATGCCGGTGAAATGAGTCCGGGGTCCAGCATCGAAAGTTACCCAGCATTTGCTCTTATTGAGTTGAGGGAAAACCCCGGGAAAAACCTCAATCAGGTAACTTGCCCCGAACGGGATTCGAACCCGGGCCACCTGGTTTTGCGGCCAGACGCGCTGACCGTTACTCCACAGGTGTGGACTATAACTTGTTATTATCTTACCCTGCACATATTATTTTCCGTAACTATTTATACCTTTGCCTTTTAGAATTATATTTTTTAATTGAATGAAGAGCTGGCCTATTCAGTCAACCTCCTAACCTACAGAACCAGGGGCTTATTCCGTGGTCAACTTCCCTAAGCAAGTGTGATGGAATATGAAGTTTGTATGTATCAAGAACTGATACGTATGTAGATACGCCTGTGTAATGAATTTTCGCTCTGGTATTGCATATGTCATGCTTATTCATAAAACAATTATTCTTATTCACAAAACAACTCTTTACATAACAACAAACAGGGAGCAACTACCTGAAAGCCAGATTTGTATAATACATTCGTTACTGGAGGTACGTTAACAGAAAGCCATAATTTAAGTCACACAGTATTTGTGTGCACTCATAGTTGAGTTCTGGCGTCTTGTCAGCTCATTTGAGTCGTGTGGATACAAAGGAAAATTTGTGACGGTGTCCTGTATAGTTCCTGTGGTAGCTCAGTCGGAAGAGCGTTCGCGCGCTAAGCGAAGGGTCCCGGGATCGATACCCGGCCCTGGAACAATTTTTCCTTGAAATTATTCAAACAAACAGAAGAGTTTATAAATCATTTGTAAGTTACACCATGTAACAAGCAACACTGTAACTAAACATGCGGAAGAAAGGATAGCCAACATAATTTCAATTAAAATGAAATGAGACGGGCCGATTTTATCTGCCCAACTCTTGTGTATATATACAGTATGTATATAGGTACAGTATATGTATGTGCATGTATGTATATGTATGTATATATATACGTATGTGTATGTATATATGTATATGTGTGTATATGAATATATGTGTGTATATATGTATATACGTATGTGTATGTATATGTATATGTGTATATGAATATATGTGTGTATATATGTATATATATATATATATATATATATATATATACAGGGTGAACCGTATTTGGAAATTGTCGGCGGCACATTCTTCTTGCCCTTAAGTGTAGGTACGTAGCTCGCGTATACAAAGAATGGGTAAGACAACGAGAAATGTAAACAACACAATTACTTTTAAATAGTCTATGGCTCAGTAAATTTGATTTCTTGTATTTAAGTTTACCCGATTACAACTTTAAAATTTGAAGTGGGAGGGAACTATTTCTAATTACCTGAAGAATATGCTCGTAGTACGACAAAAAGAAGATTGTTTAAATCATTAATTACATATAATGTAAATTAAGTTTTTCTGATTTGCTGTGTTCACCAAATATTTAATTAAAGTTAAATTGAAGAGTTTAAAAATTTTTTTTGTACTCCAGCATTATAAACAGTCTTTATCGTTAGTGAAAATCGTGCATAATATGCCACATTATCGTACTAGAGTCCACGGCAATTCGGAAGGCGGGTTGTCTGCTAGCGTTTGCGTCGAGAGAGACAGATAGAGAGAGCAAGGCAGCGTACAACATTGCCACATCGTACTTCACGCACGTGCAATACAAATAGCGCAGGAGAGAATTTAAATTATCAAAAGACAATAATGACCTTAGCCGTTGATTACTGTAAGCATGACACCAAACAAACCCTCTTTCCTTCACTAACAATATTCTTTGCACGTTTCTCAATCCCACACCACATGCTTCTGCAGTCGTTTCTTGCACGTTGGCAACGTTGCTGCCAGCATCAAGGTGGCCGGCAGCGTTCTGCTCGTTAACGTTTTTATAATAATTATACACCTTAAACACTATTTTCCGCGCCTGCTTGTGTAATACTTGTGTTTTTACAGTCTCTTCTTCAATTTATTTACCTTACATACACATAGTAGGCTAAATGTTAGTTTTACTTATTCAATGTATTGAAACACTCGCACGTGAACAAACGATCTCAGGAAGTGCTTGTTATAGACTGATTCTGATTGGTTCTCCTGTTCAAGCTTGTGACGTCACATGCCATACAGGCTACGGCGCATCTAGTGGCCACCCGCCTTCCGAATTGTCGTCTAGTCTAGTGCCTTAAAAATGTCACCATGACAACTAAAACGTCATGGCTTCTGTTAAGAAGACATAATTTGTAACATAAAGTTAATATTATGAAATTATTTTCTAGTACTATGTATTTAGTATACCAAATTAGTCATCGCAAACTCTTTCTTCATAGATCTCGAAAAATGAAATTACACATCATTACAAATTTGACATTATTTCTTCATTGCTACTGTTTTGTAATGCTGTCGTACAAAAAAATTGCGTATGAAATTCATTTATGTCAGTGGTCGTCAGCAGTCGCTGAAATGAGTATTGGGTATAGAGAGCAGGGAAGCCTGCACGTCCGTGCATGCTTAGAGGGAGGGAGAGGGAGGAATCTGGCCTTAGCTGATGCGGACGATCAGTGGAAACTAGAGTAGTAAGTACTATACACTTGTGAATGGTTTGTGTACGTACACGATGGTAGAAAGTTCAAATAGTGATTTTCGTAGGTCTTCACCCCTACGTTGTTTAACCCTTCATGGGAAGAGGCATTTTTCTTTTACAGAGTTTGAAAATGCAGAAAGATGTTTAATTTGCAGTAAGGTACTCAATGTGATAAGAAAATATAATCTGCAGCGTCACTATGATAACTGTCATGCTAATGAATACGACAAATTAAAAGACGACGAAAGAGTCGAAATGGTGGAGCAGTTAAAAAACACCAATATAAGAAAAGTGGTATTATTATTATTATTATTATTATTATTATTATTATTAGTAGTAGTGGTGGTAGTAGTAGTAGTAGTAGTAGTAGTAGTAGTAGTAGTAGTAGTAGTAGTAGTAGTAGTAGTAGTAGTAGTAGTAGTAGTAGTAGTAGTAGTAGTAGTAGTAGTAATTCCGATACTGATGTGCAGTTATCAGAGAACGTTTCCCTATGCCCGCAAAATACTGCATCGGACATCGTGTCTTAGACGAGACAAGTTTCGTCTCGGACCGTCTGATATTGAACAAGACTGTTTCGGTCTTTCTAGAACTGTCGATAGTCTCGAACAGTTCGCCACGACGTACGTAGTTTGTTTTCCATACAATTCTATTCTCAATTGCGACCTGATAGCAACCGATAATAAAATCGTAATAATGATTAATTATTTTGTGCGTTTAAAAGAAGAAGATCACATAAATTGAAATTTGTTCGATTCATCTTCCAAACCCAAAAATTTATGTACTTCGTTTTATAAGTACATAAATTTCCTTCAAAACTTCTTCCTGTACTTTATATATTAGGTTTCTCCTAATGATATATATATATTTTTTTTCAACATTGAGGGGCCCACAATTAAAGTATTTACAGGAATTTAAATATTCTGCCGTATGTGCTCATAAATTCCAAATTTTACACTTTTTAAATAGCCTATAACTACCATTAGAATAATATGTCACAGAATTTAGTCCAGAGAAATTATTTCCTCACATTCCAGTTAAATACAAGGATTTGTGGCTTGTCTCCTCCTTTGACTGGAATCCACAATTTCAGAGGTGACTTTTTTTTTAAGTTATTTGGCATTAAAAACGGAAATCCTGACTATTTATTAACTATGTAAAACGTGCTTACTTAAATACACATTTGGACATTGGATGCTTCATTACACTATTAGTACTATTGAATTCCAGTGAGTTAGGCTACGTAATTCATGGTACGAACGAAAAGCCGCCACTGAAATATTGCTTACCCATCCGCTCCCATAAATGCACTAGAGGGGTCGAGGATCAGAGACGCTAGCACGAGCGTGCACTCTCTTGACGACCGCTGATTTATGTTATAATTAGTATATTCGTAAAAGTATGAATCACCTACGTTCGTTTCATAATATTTTCTCACGTAGTAAACTATAACATTATAAACTTGTTTCATAATACTGATGTTTTAATTTTTGTTTGATACTTCAACGTAAAACAAGCATAGGGCTATAGTATTTATTATTATTATTATTATTATTATTATTATTATTATTAGACTATTATTATTATTATTATTATTATTATTATTATTATTATTATTATTATTATTATTTTGCTTTAGAGATTTAAATGTTTTTAAATTTTATTTTCATAACATGAAATATGTATCATTAAGGTCTGCGCACACCAACGCGGGACGCGGGAGCGACAGCGAAACTTGCAATCCAACGATCGCTGCGAAATTCGTCGTTGTCTTCACATCAGAGCGAGATGCAGTCGCAAAAATAGGTATGGATTCTTCCAATGAAAAAAGTACTTCTGCTTCTTGCAAGTGCTGAAGACGATTAGAGATTCGTTCTTATACTACCACTATTAACACCACCAACACCACCACCACCACCACCATCACTACTGCCATTACTATACCTGTACTCTTTTCTAAATTAATTTATTGGAGTGGATATTTGTAATAAAACAGGAATTAAAGTAGATGAGACGTAAGCGTGAAAATAATTTCTGAAGACTTCCGGTTGTTGCTTTGAGCGCCACTCGTCGGGTCGTGGCTGAACGCGAAAACATCCATGGAGTAAAATACGTATTCAAACATTAACCTATATCGGTATGCAATTTATTTACACTGATGTATAATTAATGTGTCACGTACAAACATTTTGTATATGCTATTTATTTATATTGATGTGTAATTAATGTGTCACCTACCTACTTCTTTGAAGACAAAACAATTTATTTTATTACAACATTTTTACAATCCCTACCGAATAATAATAAATGAATAACACCTATCGACAAACGAATAAAAACACATCAATGACACCTAACTACAAATAACAAACTAAGATCACACATGAAAATGTTAGCGTTCAAAAACAAATTAATGGTTTAAATTATAAATGATTAGGCCTTATAATAACAATTTATTTGTTAAGTGCATAACAGAATCTCGCAAATAGAGAAAACTCGATTTGGTCTCATCATCTCAAACTTTTCCTCGATTCTGTTATAATGTACTTACTGTTCCATGGCTGTATCGCAATGTAATATTTTGCCTTTAGACCTATTATAGTTACGTGTATTAACGCTAAACTTGATATTAAATAAATTATCTTCAGTATATAGCAGGAATTAAAAACTATGTAGTGAAGAAACTGTCATTATTTTATCTTAAATAAAGGTGTAGGCCTATAATGAGTGCTTGAAGATAAGTTCATTTGTAATAAAAAGAAACTTCGTGTATACACTATTTGCACCAAATTAATTGGTCGTGCATTATAGTATTCTGAAAGTGAGCATGATATGCTGTTTTAACGTAATTTTTCGTATTTATTTATTTAAATTTCTGAGTAAACATATAAGCTACAATAATTCTATAAAACTTTTACATGTTTAGCCGGGTCCTCATCTTGTAATTCAGAAATTGACGCAGATCATGGAAAAAGCCGAGGAACACAATTTAAAATTGTATATAGCCTTTGTGGACTATGCAAAAGCATTCTATTCTATAGAACATACTAGTGTTTTAAAAGCACTCAAGAATTAGGGTGTTCCAGCCAAATATATTAGACTACTTGGCGTACTATACTAAAGAATCACAACACAAGTGAAACTGGATAGACCCTACAGAAGGAACACCATTCAACATACAGTAAAGGGTGAGCCAAGGAGATCCCTTGTCACCGAAGATCTTTAATTGTGTATTGGAGGAGGTCTTTCGCAAGTTACCTTCGGGTCGCAATCACGGCATATCTATTGACGGAAGAAAACTGACCAATCTACGCTTCGCTGATGGCGTAGTTGTTTGCCAAATCAAGGAAACGATTGGAAGAGATGCTGAACGATTTGTGCGAAGAAATCATGGCAGTAGGCCTAACAATGAACACCAGCAAAACCAAAGTATTGACTAAAGTCGTAGAAGGGCAGATGATCGTCAACAATGCGAACATCGAAATTGTCACGCAATAATTTTAGCTTGACCAGTCCATATCATTTCAGAACAGCATGGATAAAGAAATCGATAGACGAATAGCATCAGCATGGAAAAAGTTACGAGTCTGTCCTTCATCCTGATGGACAAGAGCCAGAAATTGCAGAACAAGAGGCAGATCTTCAACAGCTGCATTCCACCTGTACTTCTGTATGGGGCGCAATTCTGGTCACTCACCAAGAAGCAGGCATTAAAATTAGGAAGGCTTCAAAGAAGAATGGAAAGAAAAATACTCGGAATATGCCTGAAAGACAGAGTCAGAAACGAAGAAGTACGGCGAAGTAGCGGTATAGACATGGATGGACAACTCGTGCTCTCAAAGTGTCAACACAATTTCAGTGCAGGTAGAACGGACTCCGTACTAGCTGTACTGTCTGCGTGCGGTTCTTTCAATACATAAGTTCGGTCGCGTCTGCAGTAAGTGGCGGCTCGTTTTAAGTGAAAAACAATATAATTCACAGATCTGTTCCCTTTAGTTACGAGTAAAAAGAGAATGTTTTAATTAAGAAGAGAGGTAAAGCTTTTATTCTATTACATTTTCTTACGCATGAGATTTTATGTTACAAATAAACAGTGAAGGTTTTAGTAAAGAAATACTGTCTGCATCTGCTTTAGAACGCTAAAGGTAAAACTGGGATATCAACAAGGTGAGACTGATGTCAAATATCATTAGCAAGTTGTGCGTGCCAGTTACAGAATTGCAGGACATATAATCGACTAGCTAAGAAGAACATTTATGGGTAAATTTGAAATATGGCAGTATCATGTTGAACATAGACAACTTCACTTTCTTTGACTATAAAATATATTGAATAGTGATAAGAAAATAAGTT
Source organism: Periplaneta americana (assembly GCF_040183065.1). Lineage (NCBI taxonomy): Eukaryota > Metazoa > Arthropoda > Insecta > Blattodea > Blattidae > Periplaneta > Periplaneta americana. Next base: position 90,407,036 of record NC_091132.1, read on the forward strand.
ATTCTTATCAAATATAAGACCTTACTTCAAGGCTACAGCAGAATTCACTGCTAAGTTTGGAGAAACAGTGACAATTGATAAGGAATCGAAATATTTCTGAAACCTTATTGGCTTACGTCGATAGAAAATCCTGAAAATTTATAGTTTGAATTAATAAGTCTACAGAACAGCACGCCACTCAAATTCCAGCAAAATCAGGAATCGAACTGTTCGTAATGTTGCCTAAGTCAAAATTTCCAAATATACTCTTTCCCTCCATATATACTGTATGTGCTTGAGGCAGTGTTTAATACAAGAAAGAAGTATAAAAGCTCTCAAAGTAAAGAAAGAGCTCAGAAGTAAGCATATTTCATCTGCCGTGACATGCAAAAAATACTTCATTCAATTTTTTATTGTTTGCGAATACAGACTATTACCTTTCTGAGAATAGAGGAATACTCTATAATGTATAAAGATTTGTAAATTCTAGCGTTCTACGTTTCATATAAGACTAATAATGAGAATTATTACCAAATAATGTAATAATAAATTGAGTGTTGCAGCTATATTTGTTATATCTTGTAAAGGTTGTTTTCAGTTTGTGTTTCCAGTACTAAACTAATTTACAAAGCTAGAAAATAATATAATTTTGTTATGTGTTCAGGTATAGTCTGTCTAAAATTACTATAATTATTGTACCTTGCCTCATTCTCAAATTCAAATCATGCATGGAATAGATATCACGATCACCTGCATGAGCCGCCAGAGCGCACCGTGGCTTTTGCAGCGAAACTACAAAACTTGTAACTGCTGCGGCTGGCTCTGCCTGTCTTTCTCTCTTTCAAGGTTTTTTAGCACTTTGGGAGCACGAATTGCCCAGCCATGGGCATAGAGGACGTGGTTACACTCGCTAATAGGATGAAATGGCGCTGGGGAAGACACGTGGTGCGAATGCAACCTACCAGATGGGCACACACGGCGACACTGTGGGATCCAAGAATTGGCTGGAGAAACCGTGGACGACCGAGAACTAGATGGGGGGACGAGTTCAAGTTGCAGCTAGGAGAACTGTGGACCAGAATAGGATGCCAAAGAACACGGTGGAAGGACGCAGTCAACCAACTTTGAGCGGCAGCAACAACCAGTGCTAGTGTAATTGTGGACAAAAAAAAACTGGGAATGTCGGCTCTCCTGATGGTCAAGACTCGAGAAACCCGTGCCCAAGCAGGAGGCCTTGCCCCACTGGGGATTTACGGCTTTTATTATTATGATTATTATTATTATTATTATTATTATTATTATCTTGTAAAATTATATAACGTCTCAATATACCATGTTACATGTATCCTATTGTTATGTTACGTACTGTTGAACCCAGCAGAATACGAACGCAGTTTTGAGATTCACTTACTGTACAGCAGCCTTGGCGAAAATGTGACTCGCGAGCACTTTGTGGCTCGCAAAGATAGCTATGCATTCTCTTGCTTCCTACCTTCCACAACCCCCACCCTCTCACTCACTGAAGTCAAACTCCGCTCCATTTGTATCTTTCTCTGACCTGCGAGTGGCGTATCGTCGCAATGTCTCTCTCAAACCATGTGCCTCTACAAAAACGAAAGTTTCAAGTAGGATGGGAGGACGCATTTTTTTGTTGCCAATATGATGAGATTATTGAGTGTATGATTTGTTCACAAGTATTACGAGGAAAACTGTTGTATAACATAAAACGGCATTATACTACATGTCACTGATGAAACATTAAGAGGTATTATTATTATTATTATTATTATTATTATTATTATTATTATTATTATTATCTCTGTAAGTCGATCATTTTTCAGACAATATACGAATAATGCAGTTAGATTTTCAATTTAAACTCACAGATTTACAATGTGATGTTAAATGAAAGCTAGATGTAAGGACATGACATGTTGAACTTTTCAATCTTTGCCAAAAAATAAATATCCGAAGCTACGTTCTTTCGCTTGCTCTGTTGGAGCAATGTTCGCTACAACTTACGTTTGTGAAAAATTATTTTTAAGAATTAAAATAGTAAAAACCAAATTTAGATCACGACTGACAAATACCTTAGTGATCAACTACGACTGGCAGTAAGTGACGTAATTTCTGATTTTGAAACTCTGTCGCAGAGACATTCTGAATACAGTTAATTTTAGGTTGTGATAATGTGTCTTATGTTTTCTTGTTAATTTCTTTCTTCGTTACACGTACTAAACATTAGTTTGTAGCCTAGTACTGTATAAAATTATATTTAAGACTTAAGTGCTTGACGTAAGGAAAATTAAAATCCGTTACTAAGTCAGACAGTTGCTTCACTTCCCCTTCGGGTGTCCGCCTCCCTCCATAGGTGCTATGCATGTTGCAGGTAATACAATGGCTCGGCGCACGATCACATTTTCGCCACGGCTGCTGTATAGTATACACACGTCAAAAAATAAAGAGTTATAAAGCAGTGATATAATTATACCAGGTGCATGCAGTTCATCCCAAAACTGATCTTTCTCCATTACATTCCAGTAATTTTCATTGCCCATGCCATATTCAGTTTTGCATTGAGGATGTGTTGTGGGTTGTGTTTGTGTGTCTGTATATATCGTATAGTTCTACGCTCCCGGGTTTCGCGTTGGTGTGAGCAGAACTTTACTGTTCTCAATATTCAATTGGAATGGGAGTGCAGAAATATTTCTTAATCTTTTCACTTCAGTTTGAATTAAGTATGTCGTATTGTCTTTGTTCTCTGAACATTTACTTAAATTTAAGTTTTAAAGTTTATTTTAAATTGTCCAAGCTTTTGTTTAACGTGAAATGAGCATTGTTCATTCTCCGTTCTCAAACACAGTTTAAACACAACAATTAAACGATATATCGTCTGTATTTTTTCTTAGGAGTCTAAAAACCATTGACCTTCGAGAAGCCAGGTGAAAGGGTTGTTCAAAGCATCACAACTCAATGTGTAGCCTACCGCCTGCTGTTAGCAGCGTTGCAAGATGTCATAATTAATGTACTTTAGAAAGTACTTTTTTCTGTAACATTATTCAAAACATCGCAAAATGGTATTTAACTTTTTTGTTGCCCTTCGCTCAAGGAATCACCTACCAGAATTAATGACATAACCTACGGTTCACCCTGTGTTCGGTAATGTGAGGCTGAGTATTGGAGAGGCGAGACTACATGAGACTATCACAATTTCATACAGCACTATCATCATTTCATACAACACAATCACAACAATGGCATCATCATCATTGGCATTACGGCCCTCGTAATTTAGCCTTAGCCTCCCTCAGAACATCCGACCAATCACTCCTGTCTAATGCTCGTGTTCTCCATCTTCTAATTTCAAGTTTTGTTAGGTCAGCCTGAACATCATCCAACCATCTCAATTTAGGTCGTCCGACTTTCCTTCTTCCTACTGGCAATGCATCTAGCAGAGCTTTGGGTGTGCGATTGTTCTCCATCCTGGCAACGTGTCCCAGCCACTCTAACCTTCTGAGTTTTATGTCAACAACAATGTTAATATCTTTATATAATTCATATAACTCAGCATTTGTTCAGATTCGCCAAAACCCTTGCTCATAAGTAGGCCCAAAGATTTTCCGTAATACTTTCCTTTCCCAGGCATTTAAGATCTTTATTGCCTTTCCAGGTAAAGTCCAGGTTTCACTTCCATATACAACACTATTGGTTTAATAAGAGTTTTATATATTTTTATTTTAGCTTTTCTTGAGATACACCTGGACTTCAAAGTTTTATTCAATGCCCAAAGACCTCGATTCCCAGCTGCAATCTTCTCTTTTATATCAGTCATAACATCATTATTGTCTTTCACCGTGGAACCCAGATACTTAAAACAGGAAACTTTATCAAAATTATATCATTTAAATTTTAAATTAATCTTATTAGTATTGTCATTATTCATATTATACATGCATTTAGTTTTATCATTGTTAATTTCCAGACCGGCTCTGATTGCTTCAGCTTCTATTTTTTTTAGTATTTCATCCATTGTACTTACATTGCGTGATAAGATAATAATATCGTCCCCATATGCCATATATTGTGCCGTTCTATTGATGATTGTACCTCCTGGGTTTATGGTTATCTTTTGAACAATTCTATGTAATCCAACATTAAACAACATAGTTGATAAGGCAACACCTTGTCTAATGCCATTAAAAGTTATAAAGCTTTCAGAGAGTTTATTTTGCATTTTAACTTTATTTTGAGTTTGTGTTGAAGTTATTTTAGTTAAATTGATCAGTTTATTGGAAACTCCAATTTCGCCTAGATGTTCTAGAATATAATCCCTGCTAATACAGTCAAAAGCTTTTTTAAAGTCAATATATAATTGGTGCAAATATAATGAAATTCACAAAACTTCTCTAAAATTAGGCGTAAAGAAAATATTTGGTCTGTTGTTGATCAACCCTTACGGAAACCGCACTGGTATTCTCCAAGAGTTGCTTCTATGATGCTTAGCTATGGTATTAGTGAACAACAATGTCAGTTTAATAAATACAAACGTAATTGTATTGTAAATAAATGGATGCTTTCAGAATAATCTATAAACGTATCAACAGAGAAAGAGAGACTAGAAAAACCTCTTAAATCTCTCTTTCACTAATTTCCTCTTCTTCTTCTTCTTGTTCTTCTTCTTCTGCCTGACAAGGTCTGTTACGGTCTCACCTAAAATTTTCACGCCATCTCTTTCTTACACTAATTTAATAATTTACTTTCTAAAATATGATGATGATGATGATGATGATGAAAAAGTATAAATTGTGATAATTATAAGGACAATAATTATAATAATAAATAGTTAATATTTGCTAGAAGAAGTTATTTTTTGCTTTAATATAGTGTAGTTACATTTTCTTTGATGCCATTTCAAAGTAAAGAAACTGAGTTGTGTCGATGATGAAAAACTCTAGAGTGGCAAAACAGAACTAAACAAGATATTTCCTCAGCCATGTTTTGTTGCACAAATCTCGCAGGATCTACCTGGGATTGACCTCTAACCCTTGTGTGTGGAAACTGTCTGTTGGAAGTGACCTACAACACCTCCTGAAACCGGAGAATAGTTATTCACGTAGCAGCGTTAGTAAGCCCTCGATTTATGAGACTCTGGATCGATCTTCTGTAACGGCGGATATGTCAGGCTACTGGGTGTTGGCCGTGTGACAGTAGATTCAATTGATAATGTACGAATCCTCAAACACACACCTACGCGCGTGAGTGTCATGTCAAACAGACACAAAACCGACTTTTTCAGGCAATAATTCTTCTGCTGAAATTACTTCATCGGTGCGTAAAGTTTCAAGGATCGGCTATCGAGTTAGCTGAGGAATTGTTTAGTAATGTATTATATTCTTGTTGTTATTATTCAAAGTACAGAATATTAATAGAATTTACGTCTGTTCTGAGTGATATTAAATTAATTTGGTTTCCGACTTAATTTACTGCTCTTCAATGGATATAGCTAATGAGTAGCAAAAATGCAAGAAAGTATTTCGGTACAACTTCTACCATTAAATATTTGAAGATATTTTTAAGCATGAAAAAAGTGACAGGGGATTATCTAATCCCTATAAAACGTGAAAAGTTTAATGCTGTTCGTGATTGTTATTGTGAGCATGGCTGGGATTGAAATGGTGTTCGTGCTTCGAAATGAAATTTGATATTTCTTTTCATTTCTGTCGTCTATTGTTTCAAATGAATAATATGGAGCTACTTCATAATCTATTTCTCATTTCACGAGGACTAGTCTCGAGACAACAATGCAATTGGTATTCGAAATGATCGACAGTAGTAAGGAAATGAAGCTGACGTCAAAGGCTTCCAGGCTCCCATGGGCGTGGCCAAAGGAGGGGTGGGGGAAGGAGGCGTCGCGTAGCTTCGTCATTGGTTGAAACAGAAGTGGGGGAACTCAATTTTGATTGGTGCATGGGGGAGGGTCTCAAATGCGATTGGTTAATGGGGTTGGAAGGGGATTGTGATTAGCGAATGAGGATGGAGACCTCATGTATGTGAGTGGTCGTAAACGATGGTTCGGTGGGGAGATCTGCGTGTGCAATTGGATAATGGGAGAGAGATAATTTGGGGGGGGGGTGGGAGTGTTGAATTGCGATTTATCGTTGGTATTACAACATTTGATTGATAGTGAGGAGAGGGGAGGAGTTTTGGTTGCCCCTGCGTGATAGTATTCCACCTTGAAAGAACTAGGTCACACGTGTCAAAAAGAAGGCGATGTTTCGAATATGCATGTTCCTATGGGTCTTATTTGACACTTATATTATTTTTTACGACACTGCCTGTTCCCTGGCCAGTTGAAAATAATTTTCTGTTGTGAAATATGTATGAGTATGTATTACGCAGTCGGTTTAGCCATCTGTGTGAGAGGTGAATCCCGCACGTGGAAGTGAAAGTGAGTCCTCGACTATACGACATTGACTGTACGTGGCTGTCTGAAGCACGCAGCCAGTTCACCGTTCTTGAAAGAGAAAGTGTATCTCCTTGGTGGAAGTAAAACAATGCATCAAATCTAATTCAAAAAGATGAAATAGCGGAATGGTGAGTAGAAATGAATACAATTACTCAAATATGTGGAGAAAACTCAATTCTCACTTCAAAAATTACCTATGATTTCTAGAAGTGAATAAAATGTACAACATAATAACAATGAAGAAAACGCACTTCAACAGTCACCTGGTTGCTGTATTTAAATAGGCATAAATACATAAAGTTAACATGATTTATACTCTATCTATGGCAGGAAGTAAAATCTTTTGAGCTAACTCCCAACAGGGAATGATTACTAGAAGTGAATAAAATGTACAACATAATAACAATGGAGAAAACTCACTTCAACAGTCACCTGGTTGCTGTATTTAAAGAGGCATAAATACATAAAGTTAGCATGATTTATACTCTATCTATGGCTGGAAGTAAAATCTTTTACCTGATTCCACACATTCGCGGAGCGGACTGTAATTTCTCACATCAGTTGTTAAAAGTACAAAGGGATATACATAAAAAGACTTGGACTTTTCAAGATAGATTGACGCATAACCATAGTCAGAGGAAATGTTTCAGTAAGGCAGTAAAATCTTTCACCTTACCCCTTCCTAATAATAATAATAATAATAATAATAATAATAATAATAATGCAATGTACATCATTTACATTCCATTTCTATTACATCCGAAATATGAAATATATTGAGAGGCATGTAATATTGTTTACTTAATCCCATTTCTTTAAATTACTTCCGTCTTCGGAGTACGAAGAGTAATACAACCGTGTTTCTTATAGGTGAATCTAATATTGAAACATGCGATTAATTGTGTGTCTTTTAATGTTGAAATATTCTATCAGTCATCTAACCTTACAATAACCTCAATGATAGTATGTGAAAACTACATCACAATAATTCTCGTTATGTTTAATGTGATATTTATATCCATTTAGCGTATATAATCAGCAGTAAGTATGCATTAACTGCTTACCTGATTTTTGTTGAATAAAACAAAATTTTTAATTATATATTTAAATTCAAATATACAGAATAAAGAAATATAATTACAAAACAAAACAAAGAGAAATACAAATAAAATAATACAAGCAATATAAAAAGAAGATACAGTAGTATTAACAAAATTTGAGACCGAATGAGCGGCGATCATGCTCGGTCGCAGTTCAGATATAATATTAAAATAAAAAATAATAATAATATAAATAAATAAGTAAAATAAAATAGGAACTAAAATATAATTACAGCGGCAATGGAATTATATAATATAATATTAACACTAGAGAAGAATAATATCGCACGTGAAAAGTAGGACTAATATATATTTCAAAATTATAGAATACAAATATAATATGGGTTGATTAATTCATACACATAGGCTATAAATTTATTTAATCAAATTGAAGATATTAACACGTTTCTAATTTTCTTGTTATATGTTACTGGGTTACATGTTAGAAGTTCTGGGTGTAATTTAGTTAAAGCATTGTACAACCGAGGGCCAAAATTTATGCTATGCTTTAGACCAGCAGATGTGAGGCATTTAGGTTCTACTAATGTTGAATTAATATTTCGTCTTGTGTCATAATTGTGTGTCTGTAATACAAACTTATTACGATTTTTATGATACAATTTTAACAGCGTATACTTATAAATTTGTTCAATATTAAATACATTAAATTGAGAATAAATTAATTTAGTTGGATAATCGAAGCGTTTCTTCAAACAAATTTTAATTATTCGTTTTTGTAGTAAATTTAACGGACTAAGATTAATTTTTGTACTTCCACCCCAAACAATTATACCATATTGAATGATAGACTGAATAATGGCCAAATAAACATTTCGTAGAACTCTAATAGGTAAGTAGCATCGAAGATGAACGAATTTATAAATTGTTTTACGAAGCCTCTTACAAAGATAAGTAATGTGATGAGGCCATTTTAAATTCTGATCAATAATGATACCCAGTTATTTGACATACGTGGCTTCTTTCAAAGGTGGACATTTACAACTTTTGGGATCTAAACCATTTTCACTGAGTATTGTTAGTCTATATTTATCGCTAAATTTTAAATTTTGAACACTGGCAGCTTTTAACGAAAAAGGAACTAAAGTTGATTTACATATATATATATATATATATATATATATATATATATATATATATATATACACACACACACACACACACACACACACACACACATGTGTGTGATATATATATGAATATGATTTTGGTGATGAATGAGGCCGGTGATATTCAGGGATGTTGTGGCCCGAATTTCCTGGCATTTGCCTTACGGTTGAGAGAAAACGCTGAAAAACCTCAACCAGGAAATTCAACCAGACAGGGAATCGAATCCGGGCCTTCTGCGTAAGAGACCAGCATGCTGATCCCTACACCACAGAGGTGGTCAAACTATGCGTTTTAAAATACTCATATTTATATTTACTTTTACTTTATTTTATTTCATATAATTTAGAGAGCTTTTAGCACCAAGTACGCAAAACCATCAGCAAACTTATCCCGCATTTTGGACTCTGCTTACGCCTCGTCCAAAAACACTGAATTGTCCGCTGAAGCCTTATTTTGCGTACATGATACATGAATAGCTATTACTGTGTCCTTGAGTAATTCTTATATTATACTGCAAGTGTTCTAACGAGTGAGTATAGAGAGTACCAGAGGAGTTGGTGAAACATCTTTGGTTGGGGTTAAAACTCACGAATTCGCGGATACGTCTGTCAAGTACACGTTCAATTACTCCTCTGAATACTGAACATATTGTGATAGGTCTCCAGTTTGTTAAATCCATTGTATCACCTCCTTTATGGATTAATATTGTTCGGGCTTGTTTAAACTTGGAGGGTACGAAGCTAGTTTTTAACATTCGTGTAGCGATAGAAGCTATTATTTCTGTTGCTGTTTTATTTTTAATTACTCTCACAATAATGTGATCAGGGCCAGGTGATGTATCTACTGCTATACTCTTTAGGGCTGTCTCAATTTCCCCAGTACTTATTGTTTCCATGAACACGTCGTCCATTTGAATTCGTTCATCTACATTTAGGGTGGAAGAATATTCAGTGCGAACCATATGATTAGGCTCTCCGTGTGTATCAGAAAAGTATTTAAATATAGCTTCAGTTGAAACATCACAACTTTCGGCTTTAGAACGTAGGACAGACCTCACTGCTTTCCTCCGTTGGTTGTAATAGAGGTATTGTGTAAGTTGAAACTTATATTTTTCTCTACGTTTCAGTCGATCTCTTTTAGTTGCACGTTCCGGATTTGTAATTTGTTTATATTTCTTCTGGTTATTTGTGTTACTTTTGTTTTTCCGATATTGGTAGTACTTCCGAGCTGGATGTTTTGGACCTGGAAGTAAATCGATCGCTGTAACTAAGAATTCATTCCACTGGTTGACATTAACCCATTAAGACCCACAATAGCATATCGTAATTTATTTTGATATTTTTTTACTAAACGAACTCAGAAACATTGTTTGAGTGTGTACAAACTGGGTTTTCGAAAAAAAATTGTCTCATTTGAAAAATAGAGTGTGTCCTATACATAGGACATTGGGGCTATATGAGAAATCTACTAGTATATTAATTTACATTACTAAGAAACATTTTCTTTCACATCTTCATCCATTAATTTTACAATTTGTGATATTTCTCAAAACATTTGACACACAGCCTCCTTTTAAACTTCACACACATTGTTGTCGGCTTTCTCTAGGCACACTGAAGTTTTTTCCTGATGGATTTTTTTACTATGAAATGACCAATTTTGTTGAGCGTCCATAAGACATTTTCTTTTCGATGAGATCCTGGTCTGGGATTCGGTGTGCCACTACTCTTCAAGAAAAACGTTGCCAGTCTGTAAAATAATAATAATAATAATAATAATAATAATAATAATAATAATAATAATAAATGCATTGTATGTCATATGGTTACTAATATCATGTCATATGTTGATTACTTACGCTCTTCGAAGCAAACGCAGGTCGTAAGTACCCAACTCAGCAGTAGTGTAGAGCTTCCAGGATGCTACCACCATGGTGTTCAAGATATTTGTGAATAGAGGGAAGTACCACTTCTTGCCTCGAATCCGGATTTGGTATACAGCCATCAGGTTATCGAAGAGATCAACTCCATTCTTGTACTTATTGTGGGAACTAATGCAATGTGGGATTGCGATGTTAGTTCTTGAGCCTTTTGTCCTTCGTTGCACTTCTCCTTTAGGGTCGAGGGATTCAAAACTACTACAACTTTGTTATCACTCCAGCAAACTATTTCAATTTTATTATTTGTGTCCAAACATTTGTCGATAGCACCTCTTTCCTTTTTCTTCATTTCGGAAGATGGTTTGAGTGGATATTTTTCAATGCGATTTTTCCGAACAGTCTTGTCACAAAGAAACCTTTTTCCTTCATCATGACGGCAAGTTTATGGGATGTGAAGAAATTATCCATATAAATAAAAAGCTGCTTAGGGTTTTCAATTATGGATGCAAGCGATTTTGCAATTCTAAATGACAATGGTTCATGATCGTTGTCCTTTTTTCCCTGGTATGGCAAAATCTGTAAAGGATAACCATCATAACTACATATCATCCAGAGTTTGTACCTAAATTTTACTGGTTTTTTCCTCATATATATTTTCAGTGTGTGCCTGCCATAATACTTCACCATCCTTTCGTCAATTGATAACTTATCACAAAATAACCCCATATTTCTTCAGAGCTTCATTAGCTATATCATATAGTCGCCTCACTTTGTAATATCTGCATTCTTTGTCAATGCTGCTGCTGTCATTGAAATGGTTCTTTTTTATGTCTTGGAATTTATTACGTGACATGCAGTCAGCAACAATTTTCACGCTGCAATCTGGAGAACGATCCCAGTACATGAGCTCCCTTGGTAGTATGTGGTATCCACTAAAAAGAAGAACACCCACGAACTTCATAAGATCTTTTGCGAGTGAAAATGGTCATTTTTCTCTTCACTGTATACTTGTGTCTGTTCTAATATTTTGTAAAAATGTTGTTGGATATAGAAATAAATATGTCAGGGACAGATTTCCCTTCAGACTATACTTTATGGATTCCTTCATTGAAAGAGGAACTTTGTCAGGAGAATCGCAATATTGGCGACACCTTCCATTCAATTTTTTTCCATTTTGGAGACTTTAGGGGAGTTGTTTCTTCACTCCTGGGTTGGTTATTTGTCCCAGTTGGTTCTGAGGTGTTGGTGTTAATTGCAAGAGAGATATCTTCATCCGGAATTGTCAGTTCAACCGTACCTACAATATCAGATGGCATACCAATAGTTTTATCAGGAACCACAATGACGTCGTCATCAATATCCCCAAAATTGCTGGGGGCATCTGGTGGTGAGGGAATTATAGCCACAGAAATTGAGTTGACTTCGTTTTCATCTGTTTCTTTATTCCATATTTGATACAGATATTCTACTGTCTCTTCAGGTGACAGCAAGTTGCGTTGCCTCTTGTCTGAAAAAATCATAATAGAGAAATAATCCATATTGTCCCAATGTCCTATAGATATGACACTGAATGTAAACGCAATTATCTTGAACACTGATATAAATATCGACGTGATTTAATTTATAGAGGGTGTTATATACATTTTCAACAGGATAGAAAATTTAGAATTATATAACTAACAGAAATATAAATAAATAAATCTGCATACCTGTAGACATGATGTAAACAGCAAGCAGGTACCTGCATCACTGGCGATTAGACGGGAATAAATAAAGCGATTGTTGAAAATCTTCGATAGAGTGCGTTCAGAAAACATTGCTGAGTCAATTGAACTGATAATCTTTGAGTGAGAGCAAACACTCTTCACAAAATTCGGTTATTAACTGGAATTATGTTTCCGTCCTATTCATAGGACAATGGGATTAAATGGGTTAAGATCGTAGTCTTCATCATTAACATCTAGAATAAATCTATCTCGCCATTCTGTCATTTTCTGGTTAAATTCTGTGCACACAGTGCGATTTCCAATATTGGTATGTTGAGGGGATGATGGGTTACAATCCCTATCCTCAGATATCCCAGAACTATGGTTTTGTTTTCCATGATGTGAAAGTAAAGTCTGACGGTGTATTTCATGGTGGACTTTGCTGATATGAATTTTCAAAAATACGATTTTTGGTCTGAGGATGGTTAATTATACATGTTCACACTAATTATTATTTTTCACAAAGCAAAAATTACCAAAAAACAGATGTATTAATAATATGATTTTTGGTCTGAGGATGGTTAATTATACATGTTCACACTAGTTATTTTTGACAAAGCAAAAATTATAAAAAAAAAGATGTATTAATTACCCATATAACAATAGTGTTAAATGATCTGTAGTCCGAAGACGGAAGAATTTTAAAGAAATGGGATTAAGTAAACAATATTACATGACTCTCAACATATTTCAGATGTAATAGAAATGGAATGTAAAATATGTTATTATTATTATTATTATTATTATTGTTATTGTTGTTGTTATTATTATTATTAATATTATTATTATTAATTCTGGAGATTGACTAGTAATTATAGGCAATTGTTGAAATGAGAATTGAGTTTTCTCCACATATTTCAGTAATGTTGTTCATATCAGGTATCATTACTGATCAGAATTTAAAATGGCCTCATCACATTACTTATCTTTGTAAGAGGCTTCGTAAAACAATTTATAAATTCGTTCATCTTCGATGCTACTTACCTATTAGAGTTCTACGAAATGTTTATTTGGCCATTATTCAGTCTATCATTCAATATGGTATAATTGTTTGGGGTGGAAGTACAAAAATTAATCTTAGTCCGTTAAATTTACTACAAAAACGAATAATTAAAATTTGTTTGAAGAAACGCTTCGATTATCCAACTAAATTAATTTATTCTCAATTTAATGTATTTAATATTGAACAAATTTATAAGTATACGCTGTTAAAATTTTATCATAAAAATCGTAATAAGTTTGTATTACAGACACACAATTATGGCACAAGACGAAATATTAATTCAACATTAGTAGAACCTAAATGCCTCACATCTGCTGGTCTAAAGCATAGCATAAATTTTGGCCCTCGGTTGTACAATGCTTTAACTAAATTACACCCAGAACTTCTAACATGTAACCCAGTAACATATAACAAGAAAATTAGAAACATGTTAATATCTTCAATTTGATTAAATAAAATTATAGCCTATGTGTATGAATTAATCAACCCATATTATATTTGTATTCTATAATTTTGAAATATATATTAGTCCTACTTTGCACGTGCGATATTATTCTTCTCTAGTGTTAATATTATATTATATAATTCCATTGCCGCTGTAATTATATTTTAGTTCCTATTTTATTTTACTCATTTATTTATATTATTATTTTTTTTTATTTTAATATTATATCTGAACTGCGACCGAGCACGATCGCCGCTCATTCGGTCTCAAATTTTGTTAATACTACTTTATCTTCTTTTTATATTGCTTGTATTATTTTATTTGTATTTCTCTTTGTTTTGTTTTGTAATTATATTTCTTTATTCTGTATATTTGAATTTAAATATATAATTAAAAATTTTGTTTTATTCAACAAAAATCAGGTAAGCAGTTAATGCATACTTACTGCTGATTATATACGCTAAATGGATATAAATATCACATTAAACATAACGAGAATTATTGTGATGTAGTTTTCACATACTATCATTGAGGTTATTGTAAGGTTAGATGACTGATAGAATATTGCAACATTAAAAGACACACAGTTAATCTATGTTTCAATATTAGATTCACCTATAAGAAACACGGTTGTATTACTCTTCGTACTCCGAAGACGGAAGTAATTTAAAGAAATGGGATTAAGTAAACAATATTACATGCCTCTCAATATATTTCATATTTCGGATGTAATAGAAATGGAATGTAAATGATGTACATTGCATTATTATTATTATTATTATTATTATTATTATTATTATTATTAGGAAGGGGTAAGGTGAAAGATTTTACTGCCTTACTGAAACATTTCCTCTGACTATGGTTATGCGTCAATCTATCTTGAAAAGTCCAAGTCTTTTTATGTATATCCCTTTGTACTTTTAACAACTGATGTGAGAAATTACAGTCCGCTCCGCGAATGTGTGGAATCAGGTAAAAGATTTTACTTCCAGCCATAGATAGAGTATAAATCATGCTAACTTTATGTATTTATGCCTCTTTAAATACAGCAACCAGGTGACTGTTGAAGTGAGTTTTCTCCATTGTTATTATGTTGTACATTTTATTCACTTCTAGTAATCATTCCCTGTTGGGAGTTAGCTCAAAAGATTTTACTTCCTGCCATAGATAGAGTATAAATCATGTTAACTTTATGTATTTATGCCTATTTAAATACAGCAACCAGGTGACTGTTGAAGTGCGTTTTCTTCATTGTTATTATGTTGTACATTTTATTCACTTCTAGAAATCATAGGTAATTTTTGAAGTGAGAATTGAGTTTTCTCCACATATTTGAGTAATTGTATTCATTTCTACTCACCATTCCGCTATTTCATCTTTTTGAATTAGATTTGATGCATTGTTTTACTTCCACCAAGGAGATACACTTTCTCTTTCAAGAACGGTGAACTGGCTGCGTGCTTCAGACAGCCACGTACAGTCAATGTCGTATAGTCGAGGACTCACTTTCACTTCCACGTGCGGGATTCACCTCTCACACAGATGGCTAAACCGACTGCGTAATACATACTCATACATATTTCACAACAGAAAATTATTTTCAACTGGCCAGGGAACAGGCAGTGGTCGTAAAAAATAATATAAGTGTCAAATAAGACCCATAGGAACATGCATATTCGAAACATCGCCTTCTTTTTGACACGTGTGACCTAGTTCTTTCAAGGTGGAATACTATCACGCAGGGGCAACCAAAACTCCTCCCCTCTCCTCACTATCAATCAAATGTTGTAATACCAACGATAAATCGCAATTCAACACTCCCACCCCCCCCCAAATTATCTCTCTCCCATTATCCAATTGCACACGCGGATCACCCCACCGAACCACCGTTTACGACCACTCACATACATGAGGTCTCCATCCTCATTCGCCATTCACAATCCCCTTCCAAACCCATTAACCAATCGCATTTGAGACCCTCCCCCATGCACCAATCAAAATTGAGTTCCCCCACTTCTGTTTCAACCAATGACGAAGCTACGCGACGCCTCCTTCCCCCACCCCTCCTTTGGCCACGCCCATGGGAGCCCGGAAGCCCTTGACGTCAGCTTCATTTCCTTACTACTATCGACACATCAATATGAAACCAATGAGTTTTCGAAATTGTTGTTGTTTAGTCAACTGTCGAAGACAGGTTTAAACCTCACAAGTGAGACCAACGAGGCACCACTTATGAGGCAACTAGGCCAGGAGATAATGGGGTGGTGTGGCGAGCTCCCTTCCGCCTCCATTTCATACATCGCTGACTAGACTAGACGGCATTTCGGTAGGCGGTTAGCTTGTATATGAGCCGTAGCATTTGTGGTATGTGACGTCACAAGCTTGTACAATAGAACCAAGCAGAACCAGTCTATAATAAGCACTTCTCGAGTTCTTTTGTTCACGTGCGAGTGTTTCAATACATTGAATAAGTAAAACTAACAATTACTGTGTGTATGTAAGGTAAATAAATTGAAGAAGAGACTATAAAAATACAAGTATTACATAAGCAGGTGCGGGAAATAGTATTTAAGGTGTATAATTATTATAAAAACGTTAACGAGCAGAACGCTGCCGGTCATCTTGATGCTGGCAGCAACGTTGCCAACATGCCAGAAACGATTGTAGAAGCATGTGGTATGGGATTGAGAACCGTGCAAATAACATTGTTAGTGAAGGAAAGAGTGTTTGTGTGGTGTCATGCTTACAGTAATCAACTGCTAAGGTCATTATTGTCTTCTGATAATTTAAATTCTCTGCTGCGCTATTTGTATTACACGTGCTCATGAAGTACGATGTGGCAATGTTGTAATCTGCCTTGCTCTCTCCATCTGACTCCCTCGACGCTAGAGCTAGCAGACAATCACTTTCCGAATTGCCGTCGACTCTAGCAACATATTACACTAATCAAACTTCAGATGCATACAAGCAATTGTTTTTCCTCTGACACACACCGTCAAGTGAGATGTACTGCCTGATGGTGGATGTACTCGTTCATATCAGCCAGAACCTCAATCAGAATGAATAATATGTTATTAATATTGCAGGGAATTGGATCCATTTTTTAATTTAATACCACATTTAAGCGTTTTGGAATAATAATAATAATAATAATAATAATAATAATAATAATAATAATGATAATAATAGTAATAATAATAGTAATAATAATAATAATAATAGTAATAATAATAATAATAATAATAAAATTAAATAAGTTAGGTCAGATGCAACAGTGTTCATGAGTAGGATAGTTATATACAATAATAATAATAATAATAATAATAATAATAATAATGACAATAATAATAATACATTTATTTATTCTGGTGGCTTTAAGGCCATCAGGTTTCCTCTTCTAGCCATCTGAAATATTTACATACTATACTTAGAATTTAGACCAGCCGTCGGCAAATTTGTACTCACGATGACATCACTGGACGCAAGCCGCAATACATAAGATGTAATATGAATCGAGGAGTACGGATCCCAGTGGCGGACTCTCAACTCAATTATCTGACATAGACTACACAATATTGATTTATAGATGGACAGATTATATTTTATTCCACTTTTTATTTTTACTGTGCTACAACAACCTAGGAAAATACGTCACAAATTGCCACTCTTTATACAACTCGTAAATTTTCGTCTGCTAGTCACGATCTTTGTTTAGATATTACAAGTTTTCGTTCAGAAAACAATTTTTCGGAAATATACTGAATGTAGAGTCAAACATAGCAGCTATGTAGGGTAGCGACAGGCGACTATGATAGGACTACACATATTTTTTTTGGAGAGCATTTTAAGTAAATCTAAGCCAGTCTGGTGTGTTGTACAGTGGCAACATTATATGTCCTCACTTATTTCCAGCTCTCTTAATAACACGTCAGTCACCTAGTCGACTCTTTTAAAGTCATATTTCTAGTCTCGTATATTACTACAGATACAAGTTGCTTTATGTTCAGATTCATTTCTTGTATATATTTTCTTCTTGTTTGGAGTAACTTCTCTCCTGTTATATTTCCTTCCAGTGCAATGACATCGAGCAAATATTCTCATACAAAGAGATCCATCGTAACTCCGCGGGTGAACATTTCCAATTCTACTGTATCATATCTGTGTTTCACTTAAAGCGAGAGATTGGACCACTGTTTATGCATCTTTAACTTTATTTCTTGTTCAGCTAATGTTTCAATATCCATTATCCTCCTTTGTATTGTTCGTGTGGATAATTTCATACTGTTAAAAACATCAGATTATTCGGGACAAATAATGTTAGCAACTTTATTCTGAGATGTTTTAATGAACTGTCCTTCATTATAGCACTTCAATGATTTTGCGATTTCCAAAGCAATAACATAAATTTCATGGAGTTCTCTTTGAATTATAGCTTGTTTCATCATATCTTATTACTGGAACTGTTATTTGAATTTAATTTTTTTTAGATCTTTTAATTGCTTCGCCCCGTTCAGCCGTACGAAAAGAAAATTATTTTTATACTTATTTTCTACTGTATACATATCGGTTTACAATTACATTGGATATGTTCTTGCTTACATATGATTTCGTGATAATCTTATGACGTATCGTAATGTCGCTAGATGTTTGATTTATAAGTGTCTATTAGAATAATTTTAGAACACAAGAGGCTTCTACATTGTCATCATATGCACGACAAATACTGTTCCTCCCATCCTTCCTTACACGTTTCCGAACAGATGTTGAAGGTTTTGAGAAAGAAGCAATCTAAATGTAATCACTATTGCTAGTGATCGCGATGATCTTTTTGCCGATCCCTGCTTTAGACAATGTTGAATTAACTATTTTTCTCTTTCTATTGACCGTATTTATTAATCGATTTATTTTTGTACGAATAAGTTTTGATTAAATTTAAATTAAATTTATATTTTGTTAAGATTTTACATTTTGAAAAGGATACATGCATATTTTCCAAGTATGATACCGAAATCACAATTCTATAGTTACCAAGCGAGCGTGATGTTCACTTACGTCGTGAACTTTACAGTGCATTCGTAAGTTACGGAACTTGAACATATGCGAATATCACTTAAAATGATTTTGTATTGCAAGAAATTATTTCAATAACTGGCGTACAAAGATATCTGACCTATGATTTTGTGATCGTGTAAGCGAATTTTCCAACCACGGGATTCAGAACCTAAGATAGAAAAAATTGACAAACTTTGAAAGAGTTCCGCTAGTTCTCAATAAGTGGCACCATTATTGGGGCCACTGAAAAGGTACCAGGGAAGATTATTATGTAGATTAAGCATAAATTATTCTCATAATTGACAATATCACCAGATTCCAACTGTTTTACAATGAGTAAAGTGATATGAAAAATTGAATGCAGTATTGCGCATATATTTATGTACGACTATTATCATCACCATCTATTCATAGACGTAATGACTAAAGAAGCTACACTTACATCAACAAATTATCGATCACTATCCATTAGTGGGGTCAGATATCTTTGAATGTCTTGTATATGACGTTATTGGTGCATGTAGTACAAGTTATTCCTATTGTCAGATATTTTTTTGTATTTCATTAGGATATTGCATATGTCGCTCATCACTGAAAACTCACTAATTTTCTATGTAATTTTCTAGAAATTCTCTAAAATGTAGATTTATACATCTTGATTACATAACATATTAATTGGGATGTTAGTACTGAACATCATGTAGGCTACACAAATCCATGCTAAACGTCGAGCTAATATCTTCATAATATTTAGATTGTGATAGTACTGGTTCTTTTAGATTACGTTTAACACACTTTCTGTACCTCTTGGTATTGCAGTGTCTTTCAGTGCACTGTTTTTATCACGTTTACGTTTATTTTACACTTTTATATGTAATGTTGTCTATAATGACAGTGAAAATATTAGCTAAAATATCCTCAAGTATACCCTGCAATATTACACGCTTGAACGTCTTACCTAAGGCATTTTACCTCTGCAATGAACCTTCAATCAGCCACAAAGATGTAGTTATTTAAATACGACTAATAAGGGCAGTGATCGATAAGACTACTCACTATGACTATGTCCCGGTTTTAACTTTCTAGAGGAAGAGGGCAGAGGATGCGTAGCCTAACTATTTTGTATATGAACGTACCTGTACCTGCGACAAATACACTTCGAATCAGCCAACCTCATTCCAGTTTATAGGTTGCTGAATTACGAAGCCTAATAATGATAGTAATAATAGTTATAATTATATGAGAATCTTGGTATCAAAGTTGGACAACTCCAATTTTGCTTTTTTTAGAGGAAAGGTGAAAATCTAGATCCTTGGAGACCAATGTCAGAGTTTTACGTACATTTTTTTTAAACATTCTCATGGGTCATAGAAATATTTCTTCATTCTCAGAATGTAATTAAAATTAATATTCAGGTCGAAATTTAAGTTTAAAAAGTGGAGTTGTCTATCTCTGAAACTAAGTCATGGAGTTGTCTGTTTTTGAAACCAAACGAAGCCATATTTAAAGTTAAATTGTCTACTTTTGAATCCAAGTCTCTTCAAACTCGGTTTAAAAGCAAATTTACGTAAAACAGTACTTATTCATCCACAAACCGATTATATAAACAGTCAGGCATATTGGATTCGCGATGCGTGGTGGGAAAAGGTGGTACGAATGTTAGTTTTTCATTGGCTACTGAAGGAATTGTCCTAATTTGAAACCAAGCCACAGTGAAGTTGTCTAAATTTTGATTCTAAAGCGCACAATTAAGTGCTATTTTCGCTCTGTTCTGTCCGTTTTTGTACATAAACAGTTCCAGAATCGCATTCAGCACATATAATTCTATGAGAAACAATCGTCTCGAAATCGCAAAAACTGGAGTTGTCTAACTTTGTTACTATGTTCCTCATATCATGATCACCATCACCACCACCATCATAAACAACCTTATTGCCTCTGGAATAGCTTACTCCTATTCCCTTCTAGGTACTTAATGAATTTAACACTTTAATTTCCTGTCTGCAAGTGTTGAATATGTGTTATATTTTGTAGTAACAGGAGAGAAACATATTGTCATTTTTACTGTCCTTTTTTTATCAGTAACATATTTTCGCACTATTTTTTATTTAAAATTTTTATAACGGATATTAGATATTTTTACAGAAAAATTTTATAGGTTATATTTTCTGTAGTAATGATTTAATCCATAAAGGAGATGAGGATGATGATTTTTGCCCTTTCTTCTATCCTCCTACTAACATTGTTTCATTTTCACACAACCACCACCACCACCACCACCACCACCACCACCATCATCATCATCATCATAATCATTATCATCACCATCGTCATCATCATCATCATCATTATCTATGAGGATGCTCGGTATTTGAGAAACGATTTTCTGTAGTAATGTCACGAGAGGTCTAAGATTTATCTAGGACATCTCAGACCTCGAGTGGCATTTATTAGGCCTATTTCGTGAATAAAATAATAATGTAAATAATATATCCCTAAAATTCGATCACAAAATGTTAATAAATATTTATTAACGAATACTTAACCTATTCAGACATTGTGAAGTTGAAATACTTGTAGATGAATATCGATACTGCAATAAAGAAATTCGATGTTATTATTCAGTAATGCCAATTTTATTGTGAAATGCAGGTTTAAAAATGTTAATTACATGTACTGCACTTTTCTCTTATTATTATAACATAAATACATTTTTATTATCTGCCGAAATCATAATTTAATTTTACAGTAACAGTAGTGACAGCTATATACCAATGCTTATGTATTCACAGCGAGACATGTTGCTACACAGTGAAGCCATCTCTGTATAGATAATTAAAACACGAATTTTATTACGCCATACGAAAGGCAGTTTGATGAAAAGACCTTATTATTACTATGCAAGGTCATTGGGTTTGATATGCGAGGATGTTACATAAATTTGAACATCTCACTTTCTATTAATTGTTCCATTTCATTCACAAAATACAAATTTTATAGGCTACTTATAGGTTATGTCACCTGTGGGAGCAGGACCAATGTCAGCTGTGTCTTATTTCTACAATCAGTGCTACACGAAAGCATTTTTTGTATCTCGACAAACGCATTCTCGCTGTAGTGTGTAACGGAACTAAAGCTGTATCTACACAGTTCAATATTCCAATCGCGTATGCGTGCAATCTGGGAAGAATATTGAAAAAATCAAGTTTAAAAGGTACGCTCAATTAAGATGCATGAAGATTGCGCCGTTCTGAACGTCGTCTTCGCTGCGTAAATATATTAATTAATATTAAATATCAATCTTGCATTCATTGCTTTAAAGTTGAAAGAAATGTTTAACCGTGTGGTTGCATCTTAATCTATTCATGATCATCAATTCACGGGGAAAAAGTTGGCGACAACGACTAAACAAAAGAACGATGTTGCGATAAATTGATAGCGATAAATCTAGCTGCAAAAATTATCGCAAAGTCTGATTGTATTGGTTGGAATTCAAAATTTCATTACACTTCATTGGTCGAAAATGGAATGACGTCATATAAACGAAATAGTCATTACCAACACCATTCACGACTGTTATCAATAGAAAACATAATCGCTAAATGATGAAAATGATGAAGGATGGGTGGAGCGGAGAAAAATTCTCTCTGACACCGGGACTCGAACCCGGGTTTTCAGCTCTACGTGCTGACGCTATATCCGCTAAGCCACATCGGATTCCAGTTCTGATGTCGGATTGAATCCTCTCAGTTTAAGTTCCTCCTCTTAGTTTCCCCTTAGTGAACAACCCTCATGCAATGTGTCACAGATGTGTGACAGTGGCACAATGTCCAACACACTAATGTGCAGAGGTGCATTCATTACGAGTGACTAAGTGGCTGGGATCCGACTTAAATCCCCGGTTCGAGTTCAGCACGTAGAGCTGAAAACTCGGGTTCGAGTCCCGGTGCCGGAGAGAATTTTTCTCCGCTCGACCCATTCTCCACCATATGGTAATGCGGAATTCCTGCAAGGAAATATCATATGTACTTCGGTACATCACAATAATATAATCTCTAAAGTTATCTACAGTCAAATACTTTCTGCAAACGAGGGACCAATGGAGATATCATTCTTCGTATTAATGTGTGATTTTGGATAATTTGCTTAACATGTAAATGATTATCATATTGAATTTATAGATATTGTAATACTGTAGTTGAGTTTATACAGATGAATAGTTCACAATTATTGTGACGTGTAAACAAGAAAGCGTTTTAAATATTAGCATTACTATTAAATGCCATGAGGTTTTTGAAGTGAATGATTAACAAAGAAACTGAATTACAGTATAATAATTATTTGAATCATTTATTAATATTTGGTACAGAGACATGGATTTAATGTGGGTCAATTATATAGGTTATGATGCTTTCCTCACACAGAAAAATCGGCGGAATTTTCATTTATAGGACGCCTTGTACAGTTATCGTGAAATCGGCAGCGACCATTTTAGGAGGGAAAATGTTTAAAAACAAATAAAATAGTACATTATGCAACGAGCCTATAATGATAGTAATTAAGACGCGAGTATGTCTGTTTATGAAACGAGCGCAAGCGAGTTTCATAATTTTCATACGAGCGTCTTAATTACCATTATAGGCAAGTTTCATACGACATTTTATGCTCGACCATAATTCTAACTTGAAATTATTCATAAGTATTAATTTTATTCGTATCTGACTGAAGATGGGAAGTGACCTTGTGCATATCTCGTAAATTGTGAGATGTGCGCAGACGCGAAAGTATTGATTTTTTCCGAGGAACAATAATGTCATTGACCTTGATGTAATGTAAAGAATAACATGAACTAATTTTGATAAAACCTGGAAATTGATTTAGAATTGAAAGACGAGATGACAAATTGAATTTATTTGAATATTATTCACAATTAACGCTAATTATTATAGTAACAGAACATAACCTTCTGTGACAGTATTGGATTTCCAGCCTCCGTGACGTTTCCCTCGTTGTCTTTCGATTGCATATCTGAGAATAATCGAAAACCTGAACTTTAATGAATAGGTGTACTTTAATGACATGCATTAAAGGACTGCTTCTAGTTGTATATTTACTACATTTCGGCATGGTCTAGCATAAAAATATTAATGAAAGTGCATGTTAACGTTGTCAGAAAAGATGTCCAAAGTGTCCTCCTTCTGTTTCAATACTTTTTTACATCCCCGAAGAATGCTCTGAAATATTTGCTTAATCTCTTCTTCCAAATGTTTGATATGACTTATAGTTCACTTTCTTACATATTTTTGAATAAGTTAAAAAGTACAAAAACTCGCTGAAATATGTAGGCCTAATACTCTGTTCTCAAATAATGAAAATAACACAAGACCTGCACCACACTACACTCGAATGAGTATTTCGTTCAGTATTATCAAACAATTAGAAAAAATGCAATAGCTTACACTAATTACGTTAAGGTACTTCAGTTCAAGTGAGGAAATTTATTTACTTTCCGGTACAGAAAAGTTATTCAGAAACCAAATTTATAAAGAGGAAATATTCTTGTCATTCATGTCATAATACATTGTTTCCTTTTTCCTGAAATAACTTAATTTGTCATTGTTTTGGTCCTAGAATTATTATAGAATGATTTTCATTGACAGTGCTGCTGATTCATTACAAGCCGCATCTTTCTTTCATGTTTTCATTTTTTTATTTCTGTGATTGCATATTCCTATTTTATTAGTTTATAAGTGCCGCTCATAGAAATTATTATCAGTAATAAATATGAGTTAAATTGTTTATTTATATTTATATGTATTTTCCTATAAGCGACAATAAATAAACAAAATAAATTACGCACGAATGAGTAGCTTACAACAGCTTATAACAGATTAAATAGAATTGGACACATGTAACTCCAAACAAACGTCCTTGAACTTCTGTGTGTACGACAGGCGCACGTCGGTCGCAAATATTCTGTAGGCTACGTCTTGTGGCGTCATATACACAGAATTCTGTACGAAGCAATAAGAAAATAATTCAATAAAGTACTGTATTTGCTTATATCTGATAATAGAAGATATCTTCATATCAAAAGCTATTTTGTCATTTTGTGGGAAATTCCCTGTACCAAGTAAAATCTGTTTGAATAATAAAGTAATAGAAAGAGTAAATACTTTCACTTACCTTGGCTACACACTATCACCTTATGATGAAGTAGATATTGCTGAAAAAATATGCAAATTTATTGATTTATTAGTCTGACCCAACATTTTGGGTTTGCCCTGCGACACAGAATAGCTCGCAATAAAATTTAAAATGAAATATTATATAAACAGGTTTCAGACAGAAGTGATTAAGACATAAGAAAAAAAATAGAACCAAGTATAATTTAAATTGAATGTACGCTATAAAGATGCTGACGAAATATCACTACAGAAAATTTTATAATGGTGGTGACGATGGCATCTTGAAGATCTCTCGTCAGCTTGTATTTTTCTCTCCACTTTATAAAGGCTTTCGAAATGGTGCCTCTCGCTCCAAAGAAGAGACCGGTAACTGTGATTTTTTCAATTTTTGAAATTCGCTGATAGGTACTGAATCGTGGGCTCGTAGATTTTCTTTTTCTCTTCGTTCACTTCAGATGGTTGAGTGGCTGAGATTTGAAATCTGATTATATTATCAATTATTTCGGCTGTCTGTTTATTCCTATTTATAGCTATGATATCGATCCTACGATTGCTCCCACCATCAGCAATACGATTAACTTCCTCTTGAAAGTCTAGATCTTTGGATCGAAGTGCATCTGCGATCATAGAACGTATGATTTGACGTTTTATTCTGAGTACTTCTCCTTGTAGGCAACTCCCAAGCACATGTGGTAAAGTTTCATACTCACTGCAGTGCCTACAGTGGGTTGTGCCTGTAGAGCGACCAGGGAGATAACGTACTGGTGCCACCATCGCAATCATTTTTAGCATTTCTCTCCACTCAGAACTTGATAATCCTTCATGCTTGATGATCCACGAGTTGGCTGCTGCAGGTACTTCTTCGACAATGGGGATCATTAATAAAATCATGAAACCTTCACTAGTACAAAGACACACAAGAATACGCTTGTATAAAACCTTAGCACAGCCAGTATTAAGCTATGATAGTGAAGCGTGGACTGTGAAGAATAAAGATATCAGTAGAATAACAGCAAGTGAGATGAGGTTCATGAGAGCAACAGCTGGATATACTTGCTGGATTAATAAAAAAATGAGGACATAATGCAAGAACTTCAAATAGAACCCATTATGCAGTTCATGAGCAAATATCAACTTCAGTGGAAGGGTCATCCCGAAAGAATGGGTCGATGCAGAATTCCAAAAGCACCGTTTCATTACCATCCGCATGGCAAAAGATCTCTATGTCGTCCCAAGAAGAGATGGACTGAAAATTCTAGTTTGAGACCGTAACAGACCACTCGGCCTAATACTTGTTAGGAAGACGACGACGACACAAGCCACTGCAACTGATAGGACAAACGGTTATTTCAATTAAATAGAATGAAATACGCCTGCATTTCCAAATGTCGTCTATACTAGAAGCATAAATGTAAACTTGCTAGTTAATCATAGATAGGCATAGACTACTCAGAATATATAAAGGATAAGAAGATTGATATGAGTATTTACCTTGAAATTAATGTAGTTGAAATTGATTGTATCAATTAAGCATTTTAAAGGAAATATATACAGGGAGACCCACTTAACTCTTTCACCTCCGATAACGTGTCAAATATTTCAGATATAGGCCAACATAAACTGACAGTTACAAGCTAAATTACATCAAAGGGGACATAAGATACACGTAATGTGTTTGTTGTACTTGAAATAATTTTCAACTTTTTTTTAACTGGGAACCAACTATGTTTTGTATTGCAAATGTTGCGTTAGTTCTGTCTAATAACAACTAACTACTTTACCGACTGTTTAGATGTCACCGATAAGAGTAAACATAGACAATGTCTGACACACCCTTCCTTATGTCTAGTTCATAATATTGACGTAACTGAAGATCGAACACACCCATAGGACTGTACACTACGCAATACAACTCTTTATTTCTTCAGTTCTGTACTGGACAATTGAACGATAAGACATCGGCAAAGAGTTTTGGAACGTCTCTCTAGAAGGTTTACGTGTGTGGAGGTACGTTAAGCTACATTTAATTAGCGTATTATACAATTAATTGTTATGATTGATTTAAACGTAAAATCAATTTAACCTGTCATTCATTTCTAGACATTTGATTGCACACATTGATTCTGATTGCACACCAGAGATTTTGTGTTTTGGTTTTTTGAGAATTGTTTATTTGTTATTGTACACTACTTTTATGCCTCAAATTCACCATGTGCAACATTTCCAGTATTAAAATGTACAGTATATTGTGATTGTGATTTAATTGACGCATAAATCAAACCATAAATTGTCCTCCCTTTGTTCGATCCTGGTCAGACAATGTTTAAGTTTCCTCTTACCGGTGACATTCAAACTGTCAGTAAAGTAACCAGTTGTTATTAGACAGAGCTAACACAAGATTTGCAATAAAAAACATAGTTGGTTCCCATTAAAAGAAAAAGAAAGTTGACTCTAATATTCTGAAAATTAGTTAATGTACAAAAAATGCATTGTGTGTATTAGATGTCCCCTTCGATGTAATTTAATTTGTAATTGTCCGTTTTCTGTATATCTGAAACATTTCACGCGCTATAGGAGGGAAAAAGTTAAGTGGGCCACCCTGTATATTGCTTTGTTTCTGTCAGTCATTAGATCAGAAAGTCTGTTTTCGATGTCAGAGATACGAGTTCACATTCTGGCGGTTGAAATTTAAATCTCTGGTAGGTAGACAATTTCGGCATAAGTTACTCTTATCCCCTTCCATATTTCACAATGTTTAAGTAGCGGTAATTGAATATATAGAAAAAATGGAAGACTAGTCGCCGTATCATCTTCCTCAAAGCGGTTTAATGGGATGTGATTCTATGGTATGATACCTCCGATGTTTATAATTAAGTCTGGTGTTAAATTCGACAAAGGGCGATAAAATTCAAAGGGTATACAATATCCGTAAGAGAAGTAGGTCTAGGTACGAGACTTTCATTTTTTAGATTTACGTGACGCAGAAAAAGTTATCCTGAGTTAAAGAGTTTTAGAAAGGCTTACCAGTCAAATGCCCTAGAGAGTTTTCTCACTTCGCAGATAAAAGTTTCTTCGGACCAGCGAATTACTGAGTCTTCAGACGTCTCTATAAAACAACTTTTTGTGACACCGGATAGGCCTTTGAGGAAAAAAGTAGGAAATATGATTGCAAACACAATAGGTAAATAATAATGTTATCTTTTCCCTAAAACAAAATAGATTACTCTGAAATATACGTTAAGCGCTATAGGATCCCATTATAATTTATACATTAGAAACAAAGCCAGACACTGCTAAAACATATGTGTGAAGGCAAAAGGAGATAGCAATGGCAAAGGAAGCTTTCAATAGAAAACGGAGCATCTTCTGCGCACCTCTGGAAAAATAACTGAGGAAGAGACTAGTTGAAGTGTTTTGTGTGGAGTGTGAATTGTATGGGGCAGAAACATGGATATTACGACGAAGTGAAGAGAAACAAATAGAAGCATTTGAAATGTGGATATAGAGGAGAATGGAGCGTGTGAAGGGTGCAAGCAGAATAAGAAATGAAGTTGTTTTGGAAATAAGAAAGAATTATGCTGAAACTGATCAGAAAGAGAAAAAGGAACTGTTTGGGCTACTAGCAGAGAAGAAACTGCCTACTGAAGGATGCCCTGGAAGGAATGTTGAACGAGAGAAGAGTTCGGGGCCGAAAAAGACATCAGAGGATAGACGACATTAAGATATGTGGATCATATGCGGAGACTAAGAGGAAGGCAGAGAACAGGAAAGATTGGAGAAAACTGAGTTTGCAGTGAAATACCTGCCCATGGGCTGACGTGTGTGTGTGTGTGTGTGCGTGCGTTCGTGTGTGTGTATTCGGGGCTGGATAGTGAACAGATATTCAAAGGAAACAGAGAAATAATATTGTATAGGATTCCTATGGCAAGCATTACGGATAGCCAGAGATTTGGCACCGACGTCTGTTTATTTTGGCGAGGTACACTGCTGTGAGATTTTTTCCCCTAAAACAAAATACATTACTCTGAAATATACGTTAATCGTTATAGGATCACATTATAATTTATGTAATAGAAACAAGGCCAGACATTGCTAAAATATAAGTATGACAAATACCCAATTTTAATAAATTAAACTTTAACCGGACCGACAGGGTCAGAAAAGAGGGCAGTATAAAAAATGAAGAGTGGGCTACAAGAAATAAAGAGTGGACTGATCGTATCTCCATTCCAACAACCCATACAATTGTTCAAAGTATCAGAAATGAAAGACAGACGGATAAAACGATGACGTCAGCAAGAAGTTAAATATATGAGCTCACTTATATTTGAAATGAAACAAAATAATTAATAATCTAAAAAAACGATTATAGTAATACCGGTAACACGAAAGTATTTGATTTCAAGATAATGATCACCATAGCATTAAAATGATCAAATATAGTATTTGCTTAAAATATTGTCAGAATATTTTGTTATTTCAGATGAAATCTATCGTTAAATGTAACCAATGACATTCAAAATACATTATACAAATTTCAATAACATAGGGTAATTCCGGGTGAGATAGCCATGCGGGTGAGACGACCAACCGCTCTTATTTTTATTCTAATCATCTGTTTCGAATGAAAATCGGTTTGCCGCCAGATGTTAATTAAACGAAGTGATTGTTGCACCTGCGAAAACGTAAGGTTATTATTTCCGCGTTTTGTAGCCGTTCGTGAGTCTGTGAGCAAGCAATAATTTTTCACCTTCTGAAATAACAATAGAGACATACTGCATTTTGTGAGGAAATTTGCTGGAAACATTATTAAAGAGGTAAGGCATCTTTAAACATTCTATCTTAACTGTATTTCTTCCCTTCACTGTTGCCAGGTTTTATTACGCGGTATGGCCATCTCTCCCGTAAAAAAGGAGAGATGGCCAGCATTTTTCCGGGATAGATGGCCTACAATTGAGGAATATTATTATGTTAAAAGTATCGTTATTTCTAGATTCCGATAAAATATAAAGCAAAGCCCGAAAGCAATCGCGTCTTTGGACTGAAGATGACTTACACCGTGCTTTTGAAGTCATTAAATATGGCACTTCTGTACGTCAAGCCTTCATTACATTTCATATTCCAAGAAAAGCCCTGGAAAGTAGAGTTAAAACAGACAATTCTACAATGGGACCAAGTGACACATAGGCAATGACAATGGATGTAGGTTTGTTCGCCATATTAAATATGCAGGAACATGGATTTTCCCTTACAGGGACCGATGTCTATAGTCTCGCTTACATTTTTGCTGAAGAACTTGTCAATATTCTCTGTCTGGCTGACAAGCAAGCATTCTGATGGGAGCAGATAAAAAAGTTATATTTTTTCACCATGTTAATAACGTTAAAAGAAGTGCTTATACAAATTTTGGCCACTTGGCAGCAATTACGAGGGCCGTAAAAAAAGTTCGCCAGGGGTCTTTAACAGAAAGAAAACACAATTTATTTCAAAAAATTTATTGGAACAGACACAGCAATTGTTGAGCTATTTTTTTCAACACATTCCACACCGGAATGAGACATTTGTCATGTCATGGGATCGGTAGAGAGGTGCAGGCTGCTGTCCAACGCTGGTTTCGATCCCAGGAAGCTGACTTCTACGACACAATGGTACAAAAATTGATCCCATGGTATGAAAAATGTCTCAATTCCATTGGGAGATACGTTGACAATTAGCGCAACAATTGCTGTATCTGTTTCAATAAATCTTTCCATGTAATTGTGTTTTTTTCTGTAAAGGGCCCCAGGGAAAATCAGTTTCTGGATGGCCTGGTAATTACGGTCGAGTGGCCAAAATTTGTATAAGCACTTCTTTTGACATTATTAATATAGCGGAAGAATAAAAATAACTTTTTTATCTGTTTGCTTGTGAGACAACACTTCCTATCCCGAAAACCAACTGGAAAAGATACTGTTACTTTGACCTTTCAGGATTTTGTTTCATTAACATGTTCATAAGGTCCCGCGTCGTGGCCTAAGACATCCTGCCTAGGACTCGCGTTACGGAATTCGCGCTGGTTCGAGTCCTCATGGGGGATGAAATTATCTCATGAAATTTGAGCCAGTGTATGGGACCGGTGCCCACCCAGCATCGTGACGCACTTGGGTAACTACGATAGGTAGCGAAATCCGGTTAAGGAAGCCTGCTGTAACGGCTGGGGGGATCATCGGGCTAATCACACGATACCGCCATTTGGTTGGATGATCGTCCTCCTCTGCTTCGACATGTGGACGTGAGGCCAGCAGCCGGCTGGTCGATCATGGTCCTTCATGGGCTGTCGTGCCTCGGATTATTATTATAATGTGTTCATAAGCGTTTCAATTTATTTCTGTGTTGCTTTAAGGAAAATTCACTAAAAGAGGGGGAAAAAAAAAAACAAGAAAGAAAGTTGTTGAAAAATTTCAAACAATCATAATTATGCACTTAGACACTATATTTATGTGTCCAGTGCATAAAACCTCATTGTTTTACAAAAAATTGTTATGAATTTACTTAAAAATAATGGTGGCCATCTATCCCTATATCCTATGCCATCTCACCCATATGTGTTGGGTGAGATGGCCAGTGGCTTATTATATTTCAAACGTATTTTTTTATTACATCAGTGAATTCTATGCGCCCTGAGGCACTGTAGTGGAGAAATATAACCTAGAAGGAACGTATTTGATTTGTTTCGTATTTCTTTACCAATCGGTTACCTTGTTCTAAGTGATTTAAAAAACTATGGCCATCTAACCCGGAATTACCCTATAGGTATATTATGAAAAGAATTGAGGTTGAAATTTTAAAAGTATTTTCTAACTCTGGTGGCAGTTTTTAGTTGGTTGTTTAACGACGCTGTATCAACTATTAGGTTTTTATCATCGATGAGATTGGTGTTAGCGAGATGGCAAGATGAGGCTGAGGATTACCTGACATTCGCCTTACAGTTAGGGAAAACCCTAAAAATATACTCAACAAGGTAATCAGCCAAAGCGGTAATCAAATCTTCGCTCGAGCGGGAATCAAACCGGTGCGGCACGTAAGCGCCTTGCCGACTGAGCAACGCGAGTGGCTCCGGTGTTGTTAAGAGGTTTCTTTTTTTTTGAAAATGGAAAGATTTTTATGAGAACGTTCAAATAACAAGAAGTCAAAGCTCTTAATAGAGAACGAGGAGAACACAAGTTACCCTTAAAATTACTCTTCATATTTAACCCTGCATTACTCAGGTGGAGTGTGGTAAACCCCGCTGCGTATATTTCAACGAAAATCTAAGAGATGGAGCTAGTGTGTACTCTGTGCATCTGTGTACTTTTCAATCACATCCAGAAGAGTTCACTTAAGAAATTATTTAAGTGAACTAAGAATAGTATATTTAATTGCGTTTATCTGATTTCTGAAACTTGCGGAAAAATATATTAGTTATTTAAAATGGGGTTTGTGAAACCCCACCTGAGCAATGGTGAGAATATTTATAACCTGAGTAACGCAGGGTTAAGGGAAGAGGATACTGAAAATTTGAAATTTCTTGTTTTCTCCTTGAAAGTTACACTTTTTTGTGTACTGAACAGTCGAACGTATAAAATTTAAATTTAATGTTAGGATTAAAAAAAAAAGCAAAAGAGGATCCAAATTTGACAATTAGCTCTCAGTTTGTAACTATTTACAAAAATTGATGTAACGCAGTCAGTTTTTTTTATAGATATTTGAGGAGTTTTTTTACCATTAAAATCACAGGAAGATTTACCACAAAATGACTTCGTTTGATTTTTAATATTCGTTACAGAAACATAACTGATTTTTAGAATATAGTGGATTTCAGTTTTCGAGTTCACTTGATTGCATATTCTTGATTATTTTTATATTCAATAACATATGCATTATAATGAAGCCAAATCTTTTTAAATAGTGTTTAAGCTCTGTAGAAAATTTTAGCTTCCTATTATATTGGTAGTTTCTGAGTTATATCAATTTATTGTGAGCGTGGTGACCAAAAAATAAATTTACGGAAAAACACATCTAAAGAGTCATTTCTCATTTGTTATAAACTCCCTCTTCAAGGGCCAGGCAATGATTGTTGTGGCCTTACCAGGCTATATTTACTACCTTTTTATTACATTTTCTGCCTCATGTTTTCATATTATTTACAAGTTTAACCTCCTGTTTACTAATCCTGTCCATGATTTGTAACTAACTATATCCCACATTGCACTAAAAAATACAAAGCTACACTAACTGCAAATTATATAATACACACTATTTACATACTGAAGTGTTTCAGACACTACAATAACTATATCTGTCAAGAAGTAACATCAAGTAACTGTCAAGTAACTTTAGATCAAAAAAAAATTTAAGCGTGTCTGACAAAAACAACTCGAGGAATAATACCATATTCTGCTATCTAGTAAATAAAACGAAAAACTATTGGAGATAGGGCTGCCGCACTATGTAAGAATGAAAGCCTATAAAATAAACATACGAAATCAGATTGAGAATGCAGTAAATTTGAAACAAATGCAATTGGAAAATAAGTGGGTTAACAGGGTTTTAAAAATTGCAACATTGAATATCATAGCTTTGAGGTAGAATCTAAACTTTTTTCGTAATATATTTTCTACAGCCAAAAGACTATTTTAAGCGAATAAATTTTTGTTTGAAAAAATATGAATGTTAGTCAAATTTCGGTATTTTCTTCCCTTAATGATATCTACACAAGTTCCAAGCATTGGCTACATTATCAGTAGTAGTATTAAGATGTTCATAACCAAACCTAATAAACACCATCACATCTCCTCACAAACTAATCGATGTAAATTATGACCGTACAGCCCTGGACGTACAGTAGTGGTAAAAAAACCGGACCGACTCTTGTAGCTGATTTCAGAGTCTTGTTCGCTCCAGAGCATGATAGACTGGTAACTAATACTTTCGTAGTTCAAATCCCGCCTGGGAAGGAAACGTTTTTCGTTCCTTATTGAAATTTAGTCCCAATACTTTTCGATTCCAGCGATATTTTACTACTTAATTAACTTATTATTCCCAGAAAACGAATTTTATCAGCAGTAGAAAAGTATTGGGAATAAATTCGAAAAAGGAACAAAAAAAAAACGTTTCTTTCCCAGGCAGGACTCGAACCAAGAAAGGCTTAGTTACCAGTCTATCGTGCTCTGGAGTGAACAAGGTTCTGAAATCAGCTGCAAGGGTCGGCCCGGTTTTTTTTTTTTTTTTTGCCACTACTGTACATTCAAAGCAAACAACAGTACTGGTTGCACCTACCGCAGCCA
Source organism: Periplaneta americana (assembly GCF_040183065.1). Taxonomy (NCBI): domain Eukaryota; kingdom Metazoa; phylum Arthropoda; class Insecta; order Blattodea; family Blattidae; genus Periplaneta; species Periplaneta americana. The sequence goes on from NC_091132.1 coordinate 90,441,347, forward strand.
AAGAAGCGACTTCTGACAGTTCGTAACGTCTATTTTTGAACTTCCTTCACCTGCTCCCAGGAACCCTCAGGATTCGTCACTTGCCTTCTTGGCGCCACACAGAAAGTGAAGACTGAATTGCTACATAGATTCTTTCACGTTAATTTGTAATGGACACAAAATCTCTGCCTGCTCGTCTATCAGCCAGCTGTTCGGCATCGGAAGGGAGGAGGCATTCTGATAGTTGCAACGTCACGCTCTGGCTCTGTACTTTCCACATGCTTTATTAGAGACGTCAGAAGTCGATTCTCTTTTCGCTATCGCTGTAGCTGCTTTGATTTTCTGTTTTTTTTTTATTTTCTAAATTTGATTTTTTCGAAACAGCTCAAACTCAGTTCCTTCGAAATTCCACGTGCTATTTAAAGAAACGCTTATTAAAGAAGCATTTTATTACAATAGGGTAAATTAGGATCTGTTGGACAGTCAGGCATGTTGGACACTCTGTACTTTAACGTGTTACCTCGCCACTTGTGGGAACCACATTCTGCTAGAAGTCAATGACGGAAGTAGCCCCACTCGTGGCTACTTCCGTCATTGACTTCTAGCAGAATGTGGTGCCCACAAGTGGCGAGGTAACACGTTAAAGTACAGAGTGTCCAACATGCCCGACTGTCCAACAAGACCCTAATTTACCCTATATGAATAAGTTCATTAGATACTCGTGTGGAAATAAGATGTTTGTGATGGATTTTTCCATACTAATACCGATAGATTATAAATTGGTGGGATAAATATATGAATACATTTGAAGAAAAAATTGAACAGAAGTTTTAATTTTAGTTCTTCCTTAGGATGAAATTTCAACACCTTATTATGAAATACCAAGGATGTGAGAGTTACCTAGAACAAATGGTTCATAAAACTGAACGTTGACTTACAAAAAATATGTGTATACATGTTTTACAAAAAAAAAATCTGGAGAATATACTTCCCGCCTTCATAACTGCAACGAAGATATAAGGAAAAAATGAAAGTAGATAATACTGTAAGCATAATAAAGTATTGAAAAAATTTGACACATAATAAGAATGGCCAAAAAGGTATTTTCATGTATAATGTCGCATATAGTGTTAAGTAGCATACTAAGGAGATCGAGAGACCAGTTCTTCTTTAAATAGGGAACAGGCCTCAACGTTTTCAGTAGTGTTAAGTTTGTCTGGATTATCTAGGCTTTGGACAGTGAAGGATACCATTTCAAAACTAGTCAGCCAGATATATTGCAAAAGTTAACAAATTTAAAATATCATAAAATTATTCAGTATTCAGCAGTGTAGTAACTCATGATAGAGCCCAGGCGTGTAATTTGGTCAAAATAAGCAGGCAAATAGGCATGTAAAATTTAGCAAACAGATAGTAAAGTGATCGTAAAATGATAATAATAATAATAATAATAATAATAATAATAATAATAATAGTAATAATAATAAAATTATGCAGTTAAAAATCATGAAACTAGACAGAAAAATCATTAAAACAGTAATTTAATATATGCTATAGTTCTGTACTTTTACAATCAGCCACCTTCAGAGGAAAAGTTCTTCATCAGTGAAAAAGAAGAAATTGTTCTACTTCCACTGAAGACATTGAAGCATACTTAAAACATGCTATTGTGTATGTAGTCAAATCAGTAACAATAGAACTTTTATCTTTCAAAACATCACGAATATGTGTTATGCCCCAGGGCTAAAGAACGCCCTGTAGCATGATTTCCTGTGGAGTATTAAATTGGAGCCAGGAACAGTGTCAGCGGAATACACGGTCTTGAGATGCTTAGCCAGTGGTATAGACAGTCTTGTCGGGCGTGTGGTAAAATCACTGCCTACAACGAAAGTATTCTTACGCTTCAGATCGTTGCTGGCCCAATCCCATTGGTCCAGTAGGACAAAGCATGCATTTTAATTGGCTAAATTATATTACGCATTGTTCGGACTCTTTTCTTGCGCGTAATCTCATTATAGTGACTTGTCACTATAATGCACTAAATTAAAATTAAGTATAAGAAATGATTGATTAAGACGATATTTGTAAGTACGTGAAGTCAAAAGTGTTTTAAGACCATCTCACTTGGTGGATGGCATGGTCGGTAACCCGGGCGGGAAACGGGTACCGAAACAAAAAAAGTGTTGGAAAGGAGACGCGTGAGGCAGTTGGGTAGCTGGAGAATTGGAGAGATAGTGTGAATTGGAGAGACTCAGAAGCGGCATGGCGTCATCTGATGAAATACCCTGTAAGTAAGCTTGTATATTTTTTTTGTAAATATGGAATAAATCAAGCAGTGCACAATAACGAAATCATTTTCAGACTTAGTTTAGTAGCCATGTAGTTTCCTATAGTATCCTGTGAGCTCCAGTTATTCCGGAAAAGTAGTTTTCCATTGTTACGTACAATGGTGGTGTCAGAAATCCTGACGAGAATGAGCAGAAGACGAACGCAGTAGCCATCCGGCTAGCAATCAGTACGACCTAAGTGACGGTCGCACAACATATGTAAGTTTTATTGGTCCCCATTATCCCTTACCACACGTTTTCACTTTTAATTAGCAGCCAACCCTTTGGCTCCTTGTACTCTAGTGATTGACTTACAGTACCTTCGACGATCGCCATGGATGAACTAGTGTCCTCAAATTTCGTAATTGCTTCCGGTAAACATCATAATGTGCTAGTATAAATGCGAGATAAGTGCCGATTTCTTGTTGGTGCATGACTTTTTTCACTTCGCGAATTGAAGCAGCTTGTTCTTATGATTATAGCATCGTTCTCGGCCTGCTGGTCAGGGCTGGCTTGTAGCCATGCCAACATAAATAATTTAAATGTTTATCCCGAATCAGATTCTCGGCAAAGATTGGCATAACGAAAAAAAAATCGTTTAATTTGTGAAACTGTTCGATATTTATAAAATAAAAAAGAAATTGTTTTTATTTATATTTTTAATATAGCGTTATTAAAGTTGTTACATGCCTTATTTACACCACATAATTGTACTGCCGAGGTCAAGAAAATATGGTGCTCTACCTCCATAACTTCATGGCAGGTACAAGACATTACCTTTACCTTTACATCTTTTTTATTCCCTGTACTGATTTCTGTTAATATAATAATAATAGCAGGAAATATCCACAACAAAGCAAAGCAGGTAAAATAAGGCATTCATTCATTCATTCATTCATTCATTCATTCATTCATTCATTCATAGTGTTCTGCCCAAGGACAGGTCTTTCACTGCAAACCCAGCATTATCCAATCTTTCCTATTTTCTGCCTTCCTCCGCATATGATCCGTATATCTTAAAGTCGTCTATTATCTGATATCTTCTTCTGCTACGAACTCTTCTCCCATTCACCATTCCTTCTAGTCCATCCTTCAGTAGGCAGTTTTTTCTCAGTCAGTGACTCAATCAATTCCTTTTCCTCTTCCTGATCAGTGTCAGCGTCATTCTTTCTTCAACCACTCTTTCCAACATAGCTTCGTTTCTTACTCTGTCCATTTTCACACGCTCCATCCTTCTCCATAACCCCATTTCAAATGCTTCTATTCGCTTCTCTTCACTTCGTCATAATGTTCATGTTTCTATCTCATACAGTGTCACACTCCACACAAAGCGCTACACTAGTCTCTTTCTTAGTTCTTTCTCCAGAGGTCCGCAGAAGATACTCCTTTTTCTATTAAAAGCTTCTTTTGCCATTGCTATTCTCCTTTTGACTTATTGGCAGCAGCTCATGTTACTGCTTATAGTACACACTTAGACAAAAAAAAAAATGACCGGGCTCTAGATTCTATGTCTGATTCGGAAGACTTCGGGTGCATTCGTCAGAGCATGATACACACGCGGATGAAATTCTTCTGTCGTAAATGTTTCCAACACTCCAATGCCACCACTATATGATTATTATATAATATGCTTCTTAAAGAAAATAGCCATCGTTTCTTTCCCATAGCGTAGTAGGTAGCATTGTGGTCTAATATTCGAAAGGTTTCGAGTTCGAATCCCAGTCTAAACTTTGTTGTTTTTTTTTTTTTTCATTTTCATTTTTTACTTCTTATATACTGATATTAACCAGTATTGTGAAATATTTAACAGAAAGTTAAATATTTACAAAGGGCAAGTTAGATACATAATAACAATCATTACCCTTGTATCTTGTATTTAAAGAGACTAAACGAAATCTTCTCGGATAGAAATAAACAAAATAAACCTTAAGTAAAAGAAATCCTTCTCGGATAGGAATAAATAAACATAATCCCTTTCTTTGTATTAAATAAAATAAAGAAATACATCTCGGAGACCAATAAATAGACAAAAAATTCAATACCGGGTATGTAATCCCTCCGCATCTATAACCGCCTGCATCCAACGGGGTATGGATGCGATCAGGCGTCTCAGGTACTGTCGACGTGAAGATACACGATCCCAAGCGTCCTCGATAATGTTCCAGAGTGCATCTTTTGTGGTTGGCCGACGTGGTATTGTATTTATCATCGCGTTCACAGTTTTCTTCACCTACGACAACATATTTTCTAAGACATTCAGATCTTGTGAACAGGGAGGCCATTCTATCAGTCTGATATGTGGTCTCTCTGAAAACCATCTCACGACCTCGACATATGTGTGAACACGATAATTATCCTGTTGAAATATGATATTACCATCATCAGGATATATCATCCGTACAGAGGGAAGCATAACATTTTCTAATACGATCTTGTATTGTTGAGCATTAAGATTTCCGTCGAGCCGCCATAGAACACCCAGACCGTCACTGGACATCCAGCCCCAACATCACGATTAATATGCGCAGTTACATGTGCACAGAATTGTGTTTTCAGAAGTTCCATATGTCTCTAAATAAATTACACATCAATATAGAAATAAACATCTGACATCCTTACGGGGTATATGACCTTGAATCGCCTACACAAGAAGCAAGGCTGTTACCACGGAGCTATTACAAAGCAGATATGTAAGGGCACTATTTACGAGTGTAGCCAATATGTGGAACGCATTGGTTTTGTCTTTAACATTATTCATCTCATTTTTCCAATACTGTTAACATTATAATGATGATGATGGTGATGATGATGATGATGATTATTATTATTATTATTATTGTGTTTGTAATACTATGAATATTGTTATTGTTATTATTCTGGTTGTTGCAATATTATTATTAGACTATTATTATTATTATTATTATTATTATTATTATTATTATTATTATTATTATTATTATTATTGCTACTACTACCAATACTAATACTAATTTTAATGACTGAACAATACTCCTTATGGAGAAGGGAGAAGCTCCAAGAACTGAGCATACTTTAATTCAAGGGTAATTAGGTAGAAGTCTCCGATATTACTGAACGTTTTTGTTTAATTTTTCAACTAACCCAAACTCCTGTGCACGTTAATAAATGTATCATTTGTTTCCAGCTAGAGAAAAAAATAAATCGAAACAAATATATATACTTACACGAAGGCGGATACGAACCCGGTTTTTCTGCGTGTGAAGTCAGAGTTTTACCACGGAGCTATGACACATACACAGTTCAAGTCGTTGTTTGCCGATATAAGAGTATGTTCTTAGATCTCGCTGGTTTCGTCCTTACTACTCTGATTTTAGTCTTGTGTATCAGGCGCACAGCCGAACGGAACTTAAGACAAATTTACGCTTCAAGAGTCCGGCCATTTTTTTTTTTTTGTCTAAGAGTGTACACCCCAAGTATTTGAAACTATCCACATGCTCTACTGCCTCATTTGGAATTCACAAGTTTACCTTCTTTACTCTTCTTCTTATGACCATGGTCTTCATCTTGTTTGCATTTATCTTCATTCCATACTGCTCACAGCTGTCATTTAACTCCTATAGCATATCCCTTAGTATCATCTGCTATTCTGCTAACGACGCCATATCATCAGCAAATCTTACAATATGTATGCTTCTTCCTCCTACTATCACTTCTCCCATGTTCTGAAAACAGTTCTTCACTACCGTATATCCTCCTACTAGATGTTGAACAGGTTAGGTGATAAAGGGCATTTAAAACTCAAAATAAGTAACGGTAGCAAAAATAGCAAAAAAGACAAAATAAGAACTTAATTCTCAAATGAGGAGAAACACGCTTATTTCTGTTCAACTATTTCATATAAACACCCAGTTAAAAAATGCATTATGCATTTTCGAGTTCTGCCCACAATAATACCGTACATTTAAAAACTGTTAAATATGATACATATAAATACAGAGTAATCAGTACTTACTGGAAACATAAGTATCCAATATAAATTGCGTTACTGAATCAGTTCAGCTAGTGACCAATGATTTTACTCTGTGGAACTGACTTTCTGCATACTCTGTGATCCAATATATCTTACGGGAATGGCTGCACCTGCATGTATTAGTGTGACAGCAGCTCGTGGTGGGTCTGGTGATGAATGTTCTGAACGTGGTCTAAAATTAATGGAACACTTGCACATCAAATATGCGACAAAGTGGTTATGTTGCTTGACTGCATTCATTGTACCATTAGTGAAGAACAAGGAAGAAAAAGAATAAATTTTAGTCCAGGATGAAATGAGGAAAATTAATCTCAGACAAATAACCGAAGTGTTTAATTGAATTCCAGTCTTCGTTATAAAACGGTGATAAAAGAGAATCATATTTTCTTACAAAATATATTCCAGAATTCTTCTGTAGATAGTAAAAAGTGCCGTTCTATATTTCACTCCAGTTATTCAAATTAAGGCATTTAATTCGTTAACAAGGCAGAAATATTTAATGTATTTATCATTTATTATATACAGTACGAATATGAACTAACTACATAATATCCACATGAATAGAGAATCCACCATACCATTCAGAATTGGAAATAGGTTACAAAGAAAGAGCTCGATCCCATTATCATCCCATAATACAGAGTGAAATGAAAAAAATGGACAGAACTTCAGGTACGAATTCCTCATATGTCTAGATCTAGAAGAAAAAATGTTTATTTCAACATTGATTAAAAAATTCTTGATTTCTTAATAGGGCTTGCAGGTATATTCTCTTTAACTTAAGCAGTTTTAGATAATGAGGCCTACCTAATTAATTGTTGTGTAACTATTACATAGACCTAATTATGTACTTATTAAATGAACATCACACCACAGTCTACTATATACAGCCACGAAGCTTGAGTTTTGAGGGTGCTAGAAACAATAGACTGTGACGGTACTATTTTGCATTGCCTGTAATGAGGCGATATTAGCGATCCTAGTGGTGAGCAACTATCTAATGTTTGCATATTTACTACGTATTGAGCTTCGCGACTGTATGTACTAGACTGTGATCACACTTTAAGAAACAAATTTTAAAATTTCTGAATTCTCTCCTAATTCAGAAGTGCATTTTTTGCTTTTCGCCGACACCAGCCTTCTTATGTCGGGCGAAATGTATCCTGAAGCAAAATATAGCATAGCCCGCATGTTATCATCTGATAATCCTGATCATAGTCTTGGTTTTTTGAGATTTCCAAGTGAGAAAAATTGCTCACATACGTACGTACTACTAAACATAGAAATAAATTGAGTCTCTAATCTTCGTACCCCCGAATAGGTATAGTAAATTGTGGGAAGAACTTTACGATCATAGTCTGTCTTTGCTGGTGCATCGTTCATGAAGTCCGTATTTTCTAACGGAAGAATTGGCAAATATTCCAAGTCCATTGAAGTATTTTTTTAGAACAGCAAAGAAACTAAGTATAAGGTTATAGGCTTGCAATAGGCTATAAGAATACCTTTTGAAATAAAATATTTGCATAATTAAAAACACAGGCTTAGACTCGGACTTGGATATTCTTTTTTACAGGATGGCAGCCTATGCAAAACACAACATGTCAGGTAAAAAGTCGAATTCGGTATATTTTAGACTTGGAACTCGTAACTGATATGTAACGAGTCTACGCTATTAGCAACACATCCTTTTGTTTGTAGTTCATTCTGTAAACGCAAATACAAGGCATTGAGAAAGGAACTCTACAATACATCTACACATATATTTAATAATATTTAATGTCAATAAAAACAACAAAATTTGAATACACCATTCTGTAGATCGACTAATTATTTCAGGCGTTTGACGCTGCTTCTCTTTGTAACTAAATAATTTCCACGTACCAAACAAAGAGCATCGCCTCATATTTCACTTACATAAGAAGTCAAGAGTCCAGTCAGTCTGAAAATTACTGAACGACTTCTTCGTCAATGTGTAATGTACAACCCTTGTGTTCACCAGTGACTTATACCTGAGTGCCCTACGTGCTCTGAACAGCGCATACGGGCAGTGAGGCACGTTTGCGCTCTCGTTGACATCACTGCTCTACATCTGCAACAGACGTGCTCACAGAGGGCAACCTCCACTCAGTGTATATACGTGGAGCTAGGGCAGGGCGAGGTGCATTTCGCTGTGTTGATGTAACAGCGCGCTAGCTCGAGCTTTTCCCCAGCTGATCGATCTTTCTTGGCTTGTAGACAGATGTGGCAAATCATTTAAATGACTTAAATATTTCCTTGGAAGGCAAAGATCTCCTGATTATTGATTTGTTCTATAAAATTAATATATTTTGAATGAAACTTAATTTGTGGACACAACAAATGCAAGAACGCAATTGCCTTATCCAAACCTAAGCAAATTTTTGTCTAATGTTACGGATTCACAATATGCTGCATTTGTGGAGTCTTTGACTAACTTAGTTAAGGCATTTGAGGAACGATTCAGTGAAATAGAATCTCTCCAGTTGGATTTTTCAAATATTCATGTTCCCATTTTCCGTTGACATATCCACAGTTCACTCCACTTTTAAAATGGAATTAATACATCTCAAATGTGACAGCTTTCTTGAGGTGAAGTTCAAATAACTGAAGATATAACTACATTCTATTATTATACCTCATGTGATTGTTTTCCACGTCTGCACAGGCATGCAGCAAAAGTAATGAGTATGTTTGGTTCTACGTACTTATGTGAGCAGGTTTTCCCTGTTCTAAAAATTTGTGAAATCACCCACAGATCACAGCTAAGCGATAAACATTTGACATCTGTGATTCGGCTGCATTTGAGTAGATCGATTGTTGTAGATATTACTCGCCTGGTGGCACAAACACACATGTAATGCCTAGCATTTTAAGTTTACGTCTGTTCCTAAAACACTGTTTCTGCTTATAATTTCCTTTGTCAATGTAAATGCGTTAAATTGATTTATATTACTTATATTTTGTTTGAAAGACGAGCCTACATCCTCATCTTCTTGCCCTGCTGGCTCCGCCGAGTTCCATAGCAGCGAGTTCTATTCGTTGCGTTGTCCACTTAGCCTATATCTGCCCAGTCTGCACCCTCTCGCCCCGGACAAGGCTTGAGGGCACTTCCGTGAGCACCCCTGGCCCTACACCATCGGTTCTTGAATTTTTTTTCTAGACCTGGAACGTTGAAGTGGGTACCTATTCGGGAAAAGTCTGTTACCATTTCTGGAAATTTCACGCCCATCTTGCTCCTTAGCGGGAGCGCAGCGATGGAAACCTCAATTGTCATTGTTGCTTATCGCGAGCGGACCGATGCAATCCGCAACATATCATTATTATTTGAATGTCACAATATACAGAATATCTCGCAGCGGGATGTTGATAGCTTACCTACGTGCTCCTGGGATTACTTTGAATGAAGAAGTTCTAATCAACATGGGTCCAAATTACAACGATATCTAGAGAAAACACAATTATAAATTAATAATTTTATTACTTGTGATTGACTTACCATTTTGTTTCTTCTCCTCCTTCGTACGTTGTCCTTCTATCTGCTTTTAATAGAGGGCCACGCTTTACTGGACCGTGGTGGGAATATAATGGTGTAGCAGATGGTTGACTCAAACTCGTTTTCTACTGCGCATGTCGTCACTTGGGAAGCAGCAGCGGCGCGCTAATTCGCGCCGCAGTGCTCGAGGAACAGAACAAACAGCTGTTGTATGTACGTGCACGGTGTTAATTCTTTGTATATATATATATATATATATATATATATATATATATATGTATAATATTATATTATATTGAATGTTATTCTTGTCTCAGTAATGCTATTAATGTGACACATGCTATTAGTATGCCTGGATGTGCAGTATCTGGTTGTTTGAGTTACAATTGAAAAACAAAAGGAACTGACGTAAAATATTATAGGTTTCCGAAGAATGAAGACTTGGCAAGACAATGGTTGCAGGCTTGTAGAAGGGAGGATGAAGTCAATTTACAGCACGATGAGTTTTCTCGCATGTTACTAAATTTTATTTGCTTCGCAACTCATTTGCAAAATATATTTTCATGTTAAACTTATTGTTTGACTTATTCCATAGATTGCTTTGAGGGAAAAGTAAAGGGGGTAAAAATCTTAAGATTTAATGTTGTTTCAGCTCGAATATGTTGACTTCATTTTGAGGAGTCAAGTTACGAAGTACCTTTAAAGCAGAAACTCCTAAATTATGAACCAAAAAACAGTCATAATCTGAAAGTAGACGCTGTACCCACAAAAGCTCTGGCGCAGTCTTGCTTGAAACGAAAATCAACAGATAATCTGAGATTGGACAGATGTGAAAAACGGAGAAGGAGAAAAGAAATTCATGACATCATTGCCAATAGTTCATGTCCTCTTCAGGCCACTTCCAAAACCAATTCAAACGATCATGTATCAGAGGATAGTGCATTAGAAACGTGAGTAATTACAGCATTATAATAAGTATTAACTAGTATGTTCCTGTGTATCATATTGTTAAAATGTTTCACATATGAGTCGCTCCGCAGAAGGGAATAATTTTCTCATAGTTCTTCAAAACTTTCTAAGCTAAAAGGACTTAATTACATGTCTCATAAAATGTTAAAGCTGTGTTATCTTTTAACAACTTCCAGACAGAAAAGGCTTCAGTAAATGGAAGGATTCAATTGTCTCGAATGTCAATAGAGGAGCAAAAAAGGCGTCAATCAATGGGCATAAAATAATTATTTTCTCGCTTAACCCTAGCATTATCACGGTTGGGAAAAATTGCCCACCATTTTTATTTTCTAAATTTGTTTGAATTAATGAAATCTGACAGCTTTCACCTTTACTCTATTTGTCTCTAACATGATAAAGTATGCACACATGTGTTCTGTTTCAGATTTCAAATATAGCAGACTAATAATTTGAAGTATTTGTTAGTGGACAGATTTTACCCACCCTTGGCATTTCATATGACCTACACTTTTAAACATTTTCTAGTTTGAATTCTGTGATTTTTGTTCATTGTTGTAACTGTTTGTAATGCCGTTAAAGTCGTTTACTGTTTCAATTCTCCACTTTACCATTTACTTGCAGTGTAGAAACTTGAGTTGGTAAATGTGTTCTTTCTTTATTGGTGTTTATTCAAATCTAGTTGTATTCAGGGATACAGAACATAGACATGAGTTGTTTTGTGGATAATAGCAGCCTTAATGTTTTGGGTAAAAGTGATATTATAGTGCCATTGGAAATTGATTTACCGGCTGGTTGAAGAAAGAAAGTGGTAGTGAGGAAGATAATACAGAAGTGGTTGATGAGGGTGAATCAAGGTCTATTTCAAGTACTAGCTGCTAACAAGAAAGCCGTTCACATTACGAAAATTAATGTCAGATGTGGAAATTGTGGACTTAATTTGTGTAAAAAATATTCAGATATTAAAATTGTGTGCAGGAGCATTTTACTAAAAGAAATATGCAGAATCACTGGAATGAAAAACTGATGTGTTTTTTTTTAAGTAATGTAAAAATGTTGACGATGAAACTTTATTGACCATATTTGAGGAGCTCGGAATCAAAACGCGTTAAGTCCACATTTTATCGAAAATGCGTTTTTTTTTTCGAATTTGCCTTCTTTTAGAGACGCTTCATCATGCTACACTTGACATTTGTTGCAATTCTCATTTTCAGCCTCTTTAAAGCCAGCCTGAAATCGAAGGTCTGATTCAGAACGTATTCTGTCCATCACCCTGAATGGATCAAACCGAGTTGAGTCCATGAACTTAAGATATCTTCTAACGAAAGCAGTACACCAGAATGAACGTAATTAATTCGACAACTGCCTTTAACAAATGTTCATTATTGACTCTTTTCTAAAGTTTGCTTGTTGCTACCTTTAAGTTCATGCAGTAAGATTTAAAAGGACGGGCTTATTGCCTGGAATCTCTATTTAAATCTCCACGCGCAGACAGTGAATTGGTGGTGTGCGGTAAGTGGCATTTAAAGGCAGGTGGAAGTCGTTTGCAATAAACATGGGTCTTTTACTACAAATTGTGATATTATACTCATAATTTGGTAACAGTTTGAACAGTATGTTAAGTTTCGAAAGACTCCAGTACAAAACATTTCTTGTGAGATTTACAAACTTTTGCAGGTTCTCGCTGGCTTCTTTTCTTTGGGTGGTAGGTATATGTCGGGAGGGGGGGGAATAAGCCCAACAGTTTGCTTGTAATATTGTCGTCGTAACCCTCTATAAAATGCCTGCTTCCAGGTCAAGTTGAAGATTTGTATAGATCCTTTCCTTCCTGGGTTTGCTTCCCTTCACGGTCTTACATGCAATTACGTAGACATTGAAAAGCTGAAAAGTACCATAAACATTATATTGAAGAAACGTTTCTGTAGTTTTTTTTACGTATTTTCCCATAATGGAGAAGGGATATAAGACTTCATTCTGACGCTGACCTGACAGTCAACCCACAACATAACGTTATTGTACTCTATTACGCCCTTCAGTTTCACCACTGTTTATTCCCCTTCATTGTTACCCTTTTTTCCTTTATGCTCACCATGTGAATGTTGTGATTCGTAGACAGACCTTTTCTGTCATGTCACTTTACTGCCAATAACTCTTACAAGACCTCAATTCTGATTCCCTTTCTTAAACTTTGTTCATTCCACTTGGAATGCAGGACAGAACTTCAATGCACTTTTATTCAAACAGAATTCTGGAAAACCTTTCGCGTATATTTATAGAAAAATAACTCCTCTTCTTCACGAAAGATCGTTTTACAACATACAACAACCCTCTAAATAGACAGCTTGAAAAAAACTGCATTTGACAGCTTGAATGAAAACTGTCAATAAAAGTCGCTGGGTCACAAAGACGTCATGTCTAGACGGCTATGCTTTGGGAGCGCATCACAAGACGTTAGTAGGGAAGGGATTAGTTAATACAGCTTCTTGATATTCATAATCAATTAACCTACCCCACTTCCAAAACCTTATGGAGCTGAGCTGAGCTGAGCTAAGCTAGCAAGCTGCGAGAGAGTCTGCAATGCTTCCCGCGTGACGTCATCACGTAGTAGAAGAACGGGCGAGGCTGCGCACTGCTTCACCATTATATTCCCACCACGTACTGGACAAGACATATGAGGCGTTCCGTAAAAGAAGGGCGAGCCCGCCAAGTGTCGAATTTTTTTTTTTTCACTCCTCCGAATATTTAAGACATATATCTACAACTTAAGCCTGGCAGACGTTGGCGGCCTCTCCCTTCCTACATCGAAATTATCATTGTTTGTAAAGTTTGAGAAACTGCGTAGTCTGTGACACGTTCATAATATTCATATTACTCCGTACGAGAAGGGCGAATACGCCACTCCGCCTGAAGGCGCGCCATTCATTGTCTCAGTATTGTTGTAACCACACAGCCGAGTATAACCGTAGTGAGGAATTACGTGTATTTATCGACATTGTAATAGCATAGTATGAGTAATAGTGACAGTGATAATCAACCAGGCATATCTGGTTATTGTAGGAAACGTCAGAGGCATGTCGAAAAATTGATAAACGTACAAGTAAAGATTAAAAGGAACAAAGGTGAATCGTACATTAGTACGAAAACATCTCGACATGTGCAAAGTCGCGGTATAGGCCCGCCATGTACTTGTGGGTGCTTCAACTCTTTAGTTATGGAGAAAATACAACCTGTATTTTGTAATTTCTGGGAGTTGGGTGATTATGACCTCCAGAATGCCTATATTTCTAAGCTCGTAACCAGTGTTGGTGTGAATAGATGTCGCATTAAGAACAGGCCGACGTCTCTCAGCTGGTTTTGCCAAAGAGATTGGCCTATGTCACGCCAATAAAGCTCACTACTGAGAAAGCTCTCCTTATCTGGCAAACAAAACGTGCAACTAGCAGTGACTGACTCAGAGGATCATAATCATGAAGATGTTGTAATGGATTATTAGTACCTCTGTTCCCAGAACAAGTGAGACCACATTTGATAGCAAGAATAATAACATGACAGGCATCTACTTATTTTTGTTTATTAATAATTTCAGACACTCTGTAAATGTCACATCACAGTGCGACTAAGTGTTTTTATTTATTATTATTATTTTTATTATTATTATTATTATTATTATTATTATTATTATTATTATTATTAATGTCTGCCACTATTGAGTTCATTCTACGCCCTTTGCTTTTTCTAATGTACTGTTTTCAAATTATTCCCATAATATTGATGAATTTATAATGTCATCTATGATCACTATTAAGTTGGATTATTAAATTGGACATTTAATTGCAATATTCAATAAATGTATTCGTTTTTCAGTGTACAAAGTAATCATCATCATTTACAGACGTGTCCTTGGCGGCTTCGCCCTTATCTCGTTTACAGGTAAAATACTTTGAGCATCGATTATCTCTACAGGTACATTAGGCGGGTTCGCCCTTCTCTTATGGAACGCCTCATATTATAATTAAGGATATAAGAGAGGAATTGAAGATATTTAACACAAAGTATAAAATAAAAGACGTAAAGTAAACTCTGGTATTAACACATACAAAGAATATTTCCCTATAGAATGCCACAGATTTCTCTTCACTACATATCTAATCGAAGAAGAAATATTGGACGTCCATTAACAAGATGAAAGAAATCAGTCCCTTGAAGTGGAACAGGTATGTGGCCTAATTCTAAGAAGCAGAAGATTATTATAAGACCTATTATTATTATTATTATTATTATTATTATTACTATTACTTACTATTATTATTATTATTATTATTATTACCATAATTAAAAAGATAGACTTCGAAACCCACAAACAATCGTCTTAACAGGACCTACCATGGGTAACAAATATAAACCAAATTGAGAATTACTATTCTGGATGGGGTTCAAAGCAACAACTGTGGCTCAAACTTAACGACGTGTAGTTATTTATAAACAGAAATGTGCACCCTGTATGCAAGGCAGATTTTCGAAGGGAAGGATTGGAATAATGATTAATTTTTAATGTCGAGAATGTCATTTCAATCGTGCAAAGCAACCAATATCTTAATATTCGAATAGTTGCAGATATGGTCAGAAAGGCTGAAAGTCTATATATTATTTTAATGTACCGAAGCACATATGATATTTCCATGCAGATATTCTGCGTCATCATACGATGAAAGAGTAATGGAACAGAAAAAAATTCTCTCCGGCACCGGGATTTGAACCCGGGTTTTCAGCTCTACGTGCTTATTCCGTCGGATCCCGGCCAACTAGTCACTCATAACGAGTGCACCTCAGCATATATGTAGACTTCAATCCTACGTTCATAGACATCTATGACGTAGTGTAGAGGGCGGCCACTAGAGGGGACCCAAGAGTTGGAACTTAAACTGAGACGATTCTGTCCGACACCGGGGTGGGTATCCGGTGTGGTTTAGTGGATAAAGCATCAGCACGTAAAGCTGAAAACCCGGGTTCAAGTTCCGGTGCCGGAGAGAATTTTTCTCTGTTCCATTATTCTTTCATCGCCTCAAAGTGTATGTTACAAGACAAATTTTAACATGAAAATAGTTTACGTTAAAACTTTTCCCAAATTCCACAGACTCAAAGAAGATGTAGCTACATCTACATTGTAATGTTAAATCTGTGTCTCGGTCAACGCGTAAATCACAGTTGATGCAAAAGTTAATTGAAGCCATAAAATTATACAAAGCGATTTGCAGTGTAATTACAACTTTCAGATTGAAAATTACGAATTGTCTCCTTTTACAATTTATATTGGAACTGAGTTAACTCGGTCATTTCATTGTTTACTACAAAAGGCAACGTAATTCGATGCGCAATACTGCTCTGAAATCCATGCTGGAAAAAATGGCCTTAGGGGAAGTTTTCTATTCCATTATTACATAAATATCACGTTGCATTGTCTATGTTTGGTAATTTTAGTAGATTAGAAGAATTGGAGGAAATAGAATTACAAATTTTAAGTAAACTTATAATGTTTTATGCACTAAATAAAGCAGAACCAGAAATGTGCTGCCTGAGTTTTTACTATAGGAAGAACAAGAGCTGGTACAATCTTGAAATTATTTATGACATATCGACTGCTCCATTATAACATTAAAATGTATCCTCCACTAAACGCAGACGGAGAAAATCCAATGGCATGAAGTCTGGAGGCTTTGCGGGCTACGCTATTGCAATTTATTGCAATCCACGTGATAAAGTGTGATTCAATAAAGCTATCAATTTGTGCTGGAGATGAATAGGTTTACAGTTCTTATGCATAATCAGAAGGCTCTTTCCTTCTGCAGTTGCGAAAGCACGTAGTTAATTCTCAAGTATGTGGAGTTTCTGTGACTGTCATATACGAAAAAAGATGGCTATTTAGAACACAAAGACATTTCATTTTCATTTGCCTAACTGTAATACTCTGTATATTTCGCTGGATTTTCTCTTTCGCATATACTTATGTAACGACGGTTAACAATTCTCTTAAGAGAAATGTTGTCTTCTTTACTGAAGACGAAGTTATCTAGCAAATCATTTTCATTTTCCTTCTAATGAAACGTGTTACCTAAGTAAGCATATTACACTTCTTTAACTTGTTGGCATTTTCTGCATTATTAGGATCATTTACTGTACAGTTTCATCGACAGTCTACAATATCTATGCACCGTCAAATTTCTAGGTTCTAATTCTCGGCTAAACTCAGCAGATGGACTTACTTGGAATTTCATTTAACTCTTCCGCAGTACCTCAACCTTTCTATGTCCTAAGTAGTTCGATATCTTCATTTGGAGGTGTCCTATAAATTGTGCGAAATTCTTATTGCACCTCTGTGATCGTTTCACAAGACAAAATGCGATGGCCAAGGTTATCTTTTGTGCAAATCTCTGTTGTGATTGAGAACTTAATCTATTCCTACGATTTTTCTCAGATTATTATAATAATACTAATCACTGTTTCCTAATACACAGGCAGCGCAAAGCAACAAAATATGCTCTGTCTGATTATTATTATTATTATTATTATTATTATTATTATTATTATTTATTTATTTATTTATTTATTTATTTATTTATTTATTTATTTATTTATTTTTTCTCGTTGCCAAACTTTCAGAATGGCCCCGAGGTTCACTCAGCCTCCTATAAAATTGAGTACAGGGTATTTCCCGGGTAAAAGGCGGTCAGAGCGTGGTGCCGACCACACCACCTCATTCTAGTGCCGAGGCCATGGAAAGCATGGGGCTCTACCTCCATGCCCCCAAGTGCCTTCATGGCATGTTACGGGGATACCTTTATTATTATTATTATTATTATTATTATTATTATTATTATTATTATTATTATTAACTTGATTCCATTACGTAATTATATTAAGACAGTCACATCATAGGTTTTTGAGGGTTTAACATTTTGGTGTGCCGTGTTGAGTCTAGGCCCGTCTAGGGTGTGTCGTGAGTAGAAACAGGTTGCGGAACACTGGCCTAGATGAACCAAAACAGTGCATTTTGACCGGTCTACTCTCTCTTACTTTCAAACTACAAAATATATTGCTGTTTTATGATCGTCTTCCGCCGTCTAACAATGAATTCAACACATTGTCGCCATGTGGCAAATTTATTGAATGCATGCAGGAAGTCTTTCATATTACCGAAATTATTCCCTTTGCATAGATTTCTTGATACTTAAAACATACGAACAACAATAGAGAGTATAGCCGCTTTCCTGTGACATTAAAATACAGTCAATATACAGTATTTTGCATGGTAGCGGCAATTCGTTTGACAACTCTGTGAAGTATTTCATTAGTCTGTCTCAAGATTCCTATTCGTCATTTAGGCCTAATGTAGTTCTTTTGCAAACATTGCACGAAAGGGTTTCAGCGATGAAGAACTTCTGTCACGAAAGATTATGAGCTATGAATAATTCTCTATTATTTAGAAACATTTTTAGAAATAGATTCGGAGAAAAAATGCCCAGTTAGTATTTGTGACGAAGATGAGATTGAGACTGGTGATCCTGATTATATCTCGCAAGATTGTATATCGCAGCAGTGTTAGGAAACCAGGGAGGAAGGCCTATCAGATTGGAAAATGTCGTAGCATAAATAAGACGTCATATGCAAATCTAGCTTTCAGGTATAGCTCACTGTGAAGATGATTTGAATAATTAGAAGGGAAAATTTGTCCACCTGAAATATCGAAACCGATACCTTTGGC
The DNA here is from genome assembly GCF_040183065.1 of Periplaneta americana. NCBI lineage: Eukaryota > Metazoa > Arthropoda > Insecta > Blattodea > Blattidae > Periplaneta > Periplaneta americana. Next base: position 90,459,898 of record NC_091132.1, read on the forward strand.
TAAGCGCACCAACGCTCTATCGACTCAGCTACCCAGGAACTCTACCAGACACCGATTCAGTTTTTCCCGTTTTCAAGACACCACATATCTGCGCAAAGTGTAACAAATTTTTGTGTGGCCAATGTTCTGAAAGAAACATGTATATGTGTACAAGATGTGATTACAATGACCAATAGACAATAGATACAAACAGGAAACACTAAATTTATATTTCCAAAATATTTAATGTAACATTGAGTGAACAGAAATACATCAATAAATTCATTGCACATGAAGTTAAGAACAGAATTGTATCTGAGAAATGGTAGAATTAGTACGTTAGTAGTTGTACACAGTAAATAAAACATTTTTTTAATCTAAGCATAACATCTTTTTTTAGAAGAAGAGTACACCGGTTTCAAATTATGTTCTCAAATAAACTCTCAAATCTTTAATTACAGTCACTAAGTTTGTAGTAATTCGGGTCAAAATGACTGGTACTGATCGTACTAGATAGCTTGAAAGTCCCGGTCCTCCTATTGTTAATAAATATGTAGATGAAGATTATTCCCTGAATGGCACAATAAAAAAGTACATATCTGACTGTTTCCTCTCAGCGCCCAGAGGAGGATAAAAATAATCTCTAAAACTGACCACATATAAAAAAACTCATCCCCCCTGGAAGTGGAACGAACGCAGATAAACACAACTGATTCCTATGATACATGCATAAATCCAGGAACACACAGAATCCATAAATGCTCGCACACCGAAAAATATCACTGGTGCGTGATACTAAACTCTACAGTGATATAGTTCGCTTGAGCCAAAGTCCGGCACACCAATATCACAACACTTGACGTGAGTTCCGCTGTGCCCATAGTTTGTCCGCAAACCGGTACGCGACCGCTAATCACAGAGAACGTAGTCTCTCCGAAGATAGCTTCGCAACCCTGATAGTTAGGGATCGGATTTTTATGTAATATCAAGGTGTGAAATATGTACATATTTATGTTAAGAAAAATAAGCTGAATATGTACCAAAATATGTAAAATCATGAAAATATTTAATATCGATATCTGGCAGGTATAGGATAGGCAAGATTCTCCAGTTGTGATTTCATAGAGCACCCGAGTTTTTTACCGCACACTTGACACATTACTATTTTCCATCTGTAGTGAAAGCTTCGTCCATTGCAATCCATGATTTTATTTTTGTCGTTAGGGTTGAAGATACAGTGACCATTTTAGTTAGTTAAAAGCAGTAGATAAACTCACTTGCAACTTATAGATACTGTAAGTACTAAAACTAGAGAACTGAGTGAAATGATGACACAATAGTACTGCAAGCACTGTTTCGCTTTACTGGATTAGGAGAAAATAAGAGGAAATGTGGGACACATGCATTTTAGCTGCTCCCTGTAAGAAACAATGTACCTACTAAAACTTCAAACTATAGGCATTTACAAACTGTTGTTTGAAAAGTGACATTCCTGTCTCATTCAGAAGGGTAGGATTATTCCAGCTGACAACCATACTTTCTAATTGCTCGGAAAATCCCATTTCCGTATAGGTCTACTAAGTTTAAAGTAAAGAGGTCAAGCAATGACCTGAAAGCTATTTATTTTAATCTTTCAACATCCTTCCATTTTGTTCCTTTACTCCAGCTTCTTTTCAAAAGTCGGCTACTTTATTGGGGCTCATGTCAGGCTTGACACGGGTTATCCCTGGAAGGATTAGGAAGAGGGTGGATAAGGTTGAAAATTGCATGGGAACGGCTTGTTAAGACGTGTGCAGAACAATCATAGTTAGAGACAACTCTGTGTAATTATTTCAAATTGTAAACTTCCCCAACATAAGTTTTTTTTTTTCCATTTTAGAGAAGTAAAAATGAATAAAACCCCTAAATATGTAGATTTATGTAATGCCAAGCCTTAATATGTAATGTGCGGTAAATATGTAAAAATATGTAGTATAAAATTTTAATATATTAATGGTAATTACAAGATTCGCAAAGAGTTGTTATTTATATACGGTCAGGTTGAAAGGAATATAATATGTAATTACATAAAAATCCGGTCTTTACTGATAGCTCTCCACACTTCTCCGCACAGACCGCTCCGCGATGTCTGGTCGTTCTCCACAAACCACTTTGCGATACATGATCGCCACTCCCGTGGCCTTTCCACAAGACACTCCACGGTCCCTGATCGCCACTCCACGGTCTTTCCACAGAACACTGTGCGATGCCTGGTCGAGCTGCACAGACTACGCTGTAATACATACATGATCGCCATCTCGTGGCCTCTTCACAAGCCACTCCGCGATGTCTGTTCGCTGCTCCGTGATCCCTACAATTGAGCATTCCCCTACAATAAAACTGCGTTCAGATATTTGACTACGTACACATAGGGGAAATTACATACTTCCATGGCATCCTGGTTTGATGCAAACATCGCCGGTTTAAATCCAATGTACAGCGATGATGACTACCATTCATCGGCGAAATATACAAAGCCTAATGACACGATTAGAAGGTTAAGATAGAATGAGCCACCGGCTTGGCTCAGTCGGTTAAGGCGCTTGCCTGCCGGTCTGAAGTTGCATGTGGACGCGGGTTCGATCCCCGCTTGGGCTGATTACCTGGTTGGTTTTTCCGAGATTTTCTCCAACCGTACAGCTCATGCATTTTGTCAAGACACTCGCGATGTGTAGTACGGGAACAACGTTTCTGTGAAGGGGGTAGGAGTAGGAGAGGAGGTCGGGCGTGTGTCTACCGAGTTAACCCTTTGATGTACGCATTTAGGAGAGAAATAAAAAAATCTGTTTGCAATGAAATTAAACTTTTATTTGTCCAAGACAAGTGGCTCAAATTGTCAAATTTTGAAAATATTCCATTTTTGAGACAGAATGGGTGGTTTCATGGTAAAACCACTTTGCAATACTGCAGAACACAATGACTTCAGATTTATTGTGAGTGATACAAAAGGAAACAGTTTCCGGTCTCATTAAGACACAGTGTCACTTCACATATGTTGCAGGCCCATTTACTCCTGTGTGGTTGAACTTTAGTGCTATAATAAGCACAGCGTCCTGAAGATCCACGCACAGGCATATGTGCCAACTTGTCAAATCTTTTCTCATATGGGATCGTTGGATTGAAGTGGTGCACAGGTTTTAGTACTGTCTTTCTCCCTCTAGGTTTTGGAATATTAGCTGCGACCAAACCATCAACAACAGGCAACCTGAAATTCTTCAGGATTAGTTCTCCACCATCACCTCTCAATGAATAGCATATACCAAGAAGGCATAGTCACAGTGACATCAACAAAATGCCAAAACATGCGGTGCCACCATTTTCTGCATTTTCTATCAATTCGTAGAAGGACTTCAACATATCAGCTTTGTTAACATAACCCATATGTTTGTTGTAGTCCTTCACGAGTTCTGGGGAAGCAATTTCAGTGGTAGTTCCATTTTTCTCTTTCATTGAAACAGTGGCGACAATAGATGCATCGTGGTAATTAGAAAGGAAAAGAATGGACCTTCTATCCTTCCACTTGAGCCAGGACACTCCAGCATATGACGTACGGCTATCACTCTCACCACGTTTCATGTCGCGGTCTCTTCTTTCGTCGTGTAGTAAACCAATACACCCATGTCTAACTCTACCACAGACATACTGTAGATATTCTTCTGCCTTAGAGAGATCATCAGATTCAAACTTGTGAAAAAGTTGTCCTAAAACACATTGTGATTGTCACCAACCATCTCTGCCTTGTAGCCGTGATGAATAAGTTAAAATAAAAATGGAACATTTTGTTGGATATGGTAAGCATAACTACCCTGTTTGCATGGTGGTTATGTTTTGAAACCACCACATTATTTCTATATTGACACCACATGTGTCGGAGAAATTACAATTTTGTTACTGAAGTATGTTCTAAAAGTCCTGAAAATACTACATAGAAACTTACCTAACTGCGACATTTTAACATAGAACTGAAATAAAAACATGTAGCAAGTCTTCCTCACCCCAACTATACACAACAACATCGGCCATCATAGTGAACAGGATGGGCAAAACAAATATAGGAAAAATGAAATTCTTCTACAGTTACTAGGGATCAGAGAACGCAGCGAAGCAATTCTGAAATGAAACCATCCTGTAAGTAGGCGGAAAACTCAAATTAAAAAGGTGGTTACGTACTGTAACCACAGCGCTTCAAAGGGTTAAAGGCTAAGGCTAACCCATCCTCCTACAATTCCTAAGTAGACTGATCCGATCACGTGCTCAGCTCTGTAGAATGAGTGGGGGAGCATCTGGACATAATGCATGAGCTGTAATGTGAATGCAAGGTAATCTATGGCTAATCTTCGGCCTCATCTCGCCAAATACCATCTCGCTATCACCAATCTCATCGAAGCTACATAACCTAGTAGTTGATACAGCGTCGTTAAATAACCAACTAAAAATGATAGAATGAGTAATCCCACAATAGAAAACAATATTTTTTCACTACTAGAATTACGTAACTTGCACAAATGCCGCAGTGCTATCTCTCCGCTGGGTCGGTAATCAGTCTCACCACTCACTCATAATAACTTCTTGTGACTGCACCGTTGCTGACTACCCATCGGTTCCTCAAGAGTTCATCAAGTCATTGCACCATCGCTCACCGTCCACCGGATGCTCAGGAGCTTCCTAAATCACTGCACCGTTCCTCATTCTCCGCCGGCTGAGGAGAATTCTCTACAATTAAAAACCTTAAACCGACCCTTAAGTTCGAAGCGAAAGTTCTAGAAAATCTCAACGTAGAAAATTAAAGAATAACAAATGCCAGCCCAAGAAGAAGGAAAATAAGAGACCAATTAGACAAAGTTAAGCCTCGTGTCAGGGTTCAAAAAAGGCCGAGACAAAGATAATAATTTTCGGCACTGACATTTGGATGAGGAAAGGAGAAACCACATACAAAAGAAAAAGAAAACAAGTGACTTTAAAACATAACGCCACACTACAAATGGTTTATATCCGTATGTATTCACTATTCTTGCCGTGACATTCAGTATTCTCATAAAATCAAATAAGCTGGACGGAAGAAATTAGAAACAATCTAAGAGATTACCAAAACAAAAACTATGTAAAATGCCATATTACAGGAAGATATAATAAAGAATCTGTACAAGAAAAGAATTACACGTCTATATCTAAATGATATAAACACTAAAGATGACAGGCTATAGACTAAAAATGGACAAACATTAAACTGGCAATCCCTAGAACTGCAAATGAGGTATTGGGAATTGTATATTTAAATTAGTGGCTTGTGCAGCAAACGCTGCAAGCTAAGTTCATTAGAATTTCAAATAAAGATTTTTCTGTTTTATTTTCCAGAAATAACACCACATATATTGAAAATTATTTACTTCCATAATAATGAAACATACTCCACGGAAGATATAACATTGAAAGCAACATAATAAGTAATAATGCGTTGTAACGTAATGAAGTGTAATCCTGTCAAAAATATATCTTTTAAAAAATTGTTAAAATGTAACACAAGACATTCTCTACGTCTTAATTACTTACTTACTTGCTGGCTTTTAAGGAACCCGGAGGTTCATTGCCGCCCTCACATAATCCTGCCATTGGTCCCTATCCTGAGCAAGATTAATCCAGTCTCTATCATCATATCCTACCTCCCTCAAATCCATTTTAATATTATCTTCCCATCTACGTCTCGGCCTCCCCAAAGATCTTTTTCCCTTCGGCCTCCCAACTAACACTCTATATGCATTTCTGGATTCGCCCAAACGTGCTACATGCCCTGCCCATCTCAAATGTCTGGATTTAATGTTCCTAATTATGTCAGGTGAAGAATACAATGGGTGCAGTTCTGTGTTGTGTAACTTTCTCCATTCTCCTGTAACTTCATCCCTCTTAGCCTCTAATATTTTCCTATGCACCTTATTCTCAAACACCCTTAACCTATGTTCCTCTCTCAAAATGAGAGTCCAAGTTTCACAACCATAAAGAGCAACCGGTAATATATCTGTTTTATAAATTTTAACTTCCAAATTTTTTGACAGCAGACTGGATGATAAAAGTTTCTCAACCGAATAATAACAGGCATTTCCCATATTTATTCTGTGTTTAATTTCCTACTGAGTGTCATTTATATTTGTTACTGTTGCTCCTAGGTATTTTAATTTTCCCACCTCTTCAAAGGATAAATTTCCAATTTTTATATTTCCATTTCTCTACAATATTCTCGTCTACGTCTACTTACATAAATCCAAAAGGTTCACTTTCATATCATCAATACTAGCATTAATGTATATCGTTAGTGGCAAATATTTACAGCATGGTATCAATATTTCATCTTTAATGGTAATAATTTCATAAAACCTTCTTGAGGTTAGTAGTTTTTAATAACCAATACACAGCTGTACTCAAAATATTACAAGCAGAGAATCAGAGATGTAAATGCATAATATAATATTCTTAATAACTTATGAAATTTTTATAATCAATACTGAGACGTTTTGAGAAAATTACACAAATGAAGATCGACCTGTTGGTTTTGTGATATCAGAGAATAAGTTCTAAACATTATGCTGGCAATCCAGCAGGTCATGGCCCTCTATAATAATGTTTATTACTTTCAGAGTGTGTTTTGTGTTCTATCGAAAGTGATAAGTGATAAGAATAGTGTAATTTTGTAGCTAAAATAAAAATAATAAAAATTCTGTACGAAGCAACTCTGGAATTGACAACACATTTTTAGCTTCAGAATACCAGCCAATTAAAGAAATGATACTTCTGAATAGTTCATTCTTTTACCATTAAAACTAAAGAAAAAGGTATATTACAAATAACCTCAAATCATTGGAACTCTGAAAATACTGAGAATAGAATCCATGTTTATATGACATTTTTGTTCAAAATGACTTCAGAAATATGCTCCGTAAGTGACGGTAACTCTTAGTGAATCACTCTGTGTATATATTATAACATTTTTATTATTGGTTGTTCTGTATGGTTGTGAAACTTGGCTGTCACTTTGAGAGAAACACAAGTTAACGGTGTTCGAGAATAAGGCGCTTAGAAAAATGTTTTGTGCTAAGGGGAATGAAGTTACTGTGATGTAGTTTATGGTGTGGGCAATTTTATGGTTTATGGTGGCTGTACTCTTTAAGCTTACTTTATTTTTTCTGAACATACTCTGATCTTCTCCTCCGCTGATTGGAGGAACGACACGCACCGCCGGCCTGGGCTTGGAGACCGAGCGAATGTTCAGTTGGTGAGACAATTCGACGCAGTTACGACTTTAAGAGAGAAACGGGTAGTCTCCCGTCTCTGCAGAGATAGTCAACTCATCGTATTACGTGGTTTCGGTGGTCAAGGTGACCCTGCTGATTTGGATAGCTGGGACTATCGTCTGTGTGGTATAATTCATCGGTGGAACATCGTTTGGATATCATCGCTTTACAGACTAAGGGATGGTCTGTTTCATTCTCAGCATTCCTGATTTTCAAATTCTATACGACGAGGGATCATCGACGTCCATAAGCCTACAGAGAAGTTCTCTGGGGCCGTTACGCCATTAACGTATATAACGGCTTACTTGGTTACCGTGTGCGATCCATGGATTTGAACTTTGGTTCAGCTAACGGTTGGAGACTACAACTTTATATGTCTTATTTGGGCCGAGTTTATTCAGACTGTATTTTCAATGAGTGTTCAGTTTACTCTGTTATACATCGCCTTTCTTACATTCATTTTGATGGCAGACATTAATTTTCTCTCTTTCATTATCTCACTGTTTTATATTGTTATTAGATCTATAATTCTTTGCTTTGGTATTTTTACTTTAATTTAACTCTCTCAGTTTGTTAATATTAAATTGTTATAATTATTATGGTACTTATATTATTTGTGAAAGGCAACCAAAAATACCTAAAGTTACGATCCTTTCTTCTTTCCTGGGTTTTACTCAGGCACGCTGATACAACATTACAGGAGAATGGAGAATGTTACACGATCAGAAATGTACACATTGTATTGTTCACCTAACATAATTAGGAACATTAAATCCAGATGTTTGAGATGGACATGGCATGTAGCACGTATGGGCGAATCCAGAAATGCATATAGAGCAGTAGTCATCAGCACTCTCTGAAATGTGCAAAGGGTAAGCGGTGCCGTCCCGTGTGCACTGTCGTGCAGCAGGAACAGGTAGAGAGCATACCCGCTAGAAGCTACGAGTGCACCACAGTGCACTGTGTTCTCCGCGGGTAAGCGATGCTAGCCCCAGGGTGCTCTGTGCTGACGACCCCTGATATAGAGTGTTAGTTGGAAGATCTGAGTAAAAAAAGACCTTTTGGGGAGGCCGAGGCGTAGATGGGAGGATAATATCAAAATGGATTTGAGGCAGGTGAGATATGATGGTAGGAACTCTATTAATCATGTTCAGGATGAGGACCGATTGTGGGCTTATGTGAGGGCGGCAGTATAAAGTATATGTGTGTGAGTGTGTGTGTGTGCGTGCGTGCGCGTGCGTGTGCATGTGTGTGTATAATGCATAATAGATCCAATATTTTTGGAATGAAATTGTTGAGGAACCTGTGAAGAACAAACGATAAGCATGTAGTCAATTTCTTCAAAATCGGAATGGAAAGTAGAAGCTCTTATGTAAAATAAAAGAAAGTATTAAAGAAAGCAATTTTAGAGAAATATACAGTACTGCATAAAACATGAAATGAAATGCATGGAGAACAAATGTTGCATTGAATTAATGAAGACACTAAATAGCCTACATCTGAAATGCAAATTCAGATTATGATGCATAAAAGAAGGATGAATCAGAGTAAAAATATATGGCTTGTAAGAATTTGTAAGAACTTTCAACGGTGAACGAAAGGAAACACGGTACATGGTAAACTCTATTACTTATCATTAAATAAAAGATTCCTGAATATGATGTGTGTTTTTCCGCAAATCACAAAAAAACTAAACAGCACTTTATGATATTGGAGAGATTGAAACAGGAGAGAGATTAAAACAAATAGAAGGATAGAAAGACGAAGAGAAAGAAGAATGGAGACAAGAAAGTTAACTAAGAATGATGGAGAAAGAAAAGGAGAAAAAGAAATGAAGACAGAAAATAAAGAAAGAGTCAGAAATAGAGATTGGGGAAAAAAGAAATATAGATAAGTTAGGAAAGTTGAAATAAAGGATGAAGGAATTAAAGTATGATGTCTCGACTTCGGTGTCTTGCTTATAAAAACTTACCCACCCATGAAAGGGAAGCAGGGGAACGCCCGAAACGATTCTGAATGTGCAGGCGCTGTCTCCTTGCGAGGTATCCGGTCTTGACGATCGATGTGGCATTTTCTTGTGGTGCAGGCGAACCCCAGTTGGATTCCGTACCACGCTGCTCAGTTTCCGTGGCGGAAGTGTGGAGAGGGACCATCTGGATCTGCAGTTAGACTGCCCCTTTCCACTTCACCGAACGGATTCCGGGTTTCTAAGATCATTTCCTTTGCAGTTTTTTGTCGAAGAAGCCTAAAGTTATCATAATCATAAATCTTATGATGACTAGTGTAGTCACCAATGCATTTCTAAAGATTATATTGAATCAATTCAGTGGCGACTCTCCACTCATTCTTAGCAACAGCTATAAACAAAAATTCAATTTTGATATAAGCTTACATGCCAAATCGACTAGAACAGCGTTTCTAAAACTTTTCTGAAGTGGGGACTACCTTTTTAAGTCAGAACATTTCCGCGGACCACTTTACTCTTGTTCCCTTCGACATCAAATTTATCATTTACGTAGCATATTTTAATACCAGTATACTTACATTATAATGTAGAAATAATTAATTAAAATTAATTTAATTCAATTAATTTTATATTAGTATTAACTAATTAAATTAATGTTAATAGAAGAAAATTTCTTATATCGTCGTTTGCAAAAACAGAAACAATAAAAATTAATGCAGAAACATGCCCGATTTTCAACAAGTAAAGATGCAATTTTGCATGTTCTATTATTGGTGTACGACGTACAGTACGTGACCATTTGAATGTGCAAACTGGGTGTCAAAAAAACTATTAAGAAAGTCATAAATACATTAAAAGTGTCGGTACTTTGGTCCTGTTGTGAATTCGGGTGGTCTCTAGCTCGGTAACAGGCACAGCGCCAGATTTGCACGGAAAAAATGGCGAGAAACACCACGTTCATAGCGCTTTAAATCCCTCTTTTGTTGCTGAGAGTAGAGTGGGAAGGCGATAGACGAGTAGGTTAAATAAATTTCATAAAATGTTAGTACTGGGAGGAAAAGTGAAAGGCGATTGCCATGTGTCATTTACAAACTCTGAGATTTTCAGCTATAGAGTGATAAAGAATTCGATTGAGTTTCAATTTTTCTTCTGTCTTTTTTGAAGAACCACAAGGGCAGACATCGAGGACTACAGGTAGTCCGCGGACCATAGTTTGAGAAAAGCTGGACTAGAAGATTAGACACAGGCAAAAGTAAAGGCCCATTCGCAAAGAAAATTAAACATAACCGTGACATAAACACAGAAGTTTGCGCCCAGGTTATCAAATGGGATCATTCATAATGATTCACATAAACACTGACATTAACATTACCGTTAGACGTTAACATGAAAGTTTGCAAACTTCAAGCTTTCATGCCTATGCTTACGTGATTTGCAAACAGTACACAATCGTGGAGCGCTGAATTATACGACAAAATATGAGGAAATGACGTCGTTGTTGTGTTCCCATGGTTACCAAGTATGTTTGCGGTTATGTTTATGTTCCCATCGTAAATGTTCTTGATTTTGCCGTAACGTTTACATTTTTAACTTAACGCTTACCTTATATTTAATATTCATTGTGAATGAGCCTTTAGGTTAACATAGCATGCCAGTCCCGATAGTCTAATCTTATCCTATTTCTTTCATCTTATTTCTAACATTGATGCTAACACCACAGTCTAGTATATACAGTCACGAAGCTTGCGTTGTTGAGGGTACTGGGAACAATAGACTGTGTTGGTACTATTTCGCATTGTCTGTAATGAGACGATAGTAGCGATCCTAGTGGTTAGCAACTATCTATGGATGCATATTCCCTACGTATTGAGCTGTATATACTAGACTATGCTAACATTGTTAATGTCCATCGCTTTGGAGTTGTGATTAGCATGTATCACTACTAAAGTAGTTGTCTTGCGTTCATATCCTGGTTGCATGAAATTGCTTAATTTGGACTAATTGCTTCTTTAGTCTTTTCTTGATTTTTGACTTAAAACTTTTGTGTTCTATCGCCAAATTAGTAAAATTTCTACATCTGATGTAATTAGATCAGCAACTGCATTGAATTCATCATTTATCCTTATGATCTGAAAAAACACTGCTCCACATCTACACCACTACGAAACGTTTAATTACACGGATCTTTGTCAATTCTGTCATCACTAGAATTTGGATTGTATGTCATTGTTGAAAGTCGTTTAAAGACTAGAATTGTTCCCGCTGAGCATGGCTGCTCTACAATGTCCAGATCTCAATCCGGACGAGTTTTGTTTGTGGGGTTTCATTGAAGGACGAGTAGGCCTATTTGCAGGGCTGGACAAAATACTGACATCCAAGTGTTTAAAATACAAATACAAATACAAAATACTTCAAATAATTGTATTTGAAATACAAGTACAAAATACTTTAAAAAAATTAACCAAAATACATTTGTATTTCAAATACTCAAAATACATTTGTATTTCAAATTCTCGATAGAGTATATAGGCCTAGAGAAATAAGAATATTAATGAAAATCTAAAATATTATATTAACATTATTTTACCTCGAAGTTTATATAAACACTGTAACTGAAGATTCTTCCTTTTCCCAGTCAGCAATGAAATTATGCTACGTATGAATAATTACTGCTCCCTTTCAAAACAACCAGTTCCTAAAAAAGTTTATCAGAACTTGTGAATGAATAAATCCTGCAAAACAGAACAGTCTTCCTACAGGCGCAGAGGAACACAAACTTGTATTATATTTATAAAAGCTTGTTTCACGTTGGGTAATTCTCTAGAGTGCACAGGGTTGTCCCTTTGCCATTGAAAAATTGTATGAGCTCATATTCCACAGCAGACAAGTTCTTTTCTTTTTAATTTTCAAAGTCTGTTTTACTTGAGTTGAAAACATAAAAATTGTTTTCGCCTTCATCGTCTGAACTGACCAAAGATATAGCATACAACTGCTCAGCTGATTTCACACACATATTCTGTGTCCTCTTCTTATCATTTGGTGAGGCAGTGTCAGGTAGCCATCTCATCTTCAATGATGGGTGGAGCAAGCTGCCAAAATAGCTCAATTTGCTTCTGGGATCAGATCAAACATCACTTTAAATCTTGATGAAAGTGAACTTATTAGGATTGAAGTTACTTGGAATAGATGGCGTAGATTACTAGGTAACAGAATGTGTAATCTGTTTTAAGGGAAATTAATGTGGACAAAAGTTGGCCGTAATAGCACGTCTTCTCATTTTGCATTAAATTAAGGGCTACGGCAATGGGTTTCAGAACTGCACAATATTCTTCAAGGTACTGAAACTCAACATCTTTGAAGGTTGGCAATCCCAGTTTTTCACATATACTGTTTATACCATGTTTTAATTGCAATATTTGAGAGATTGAGTCATAAAGAGAATTCAATCGAGATTTCTTCATGGCATTAAGGAAATCAGTTGTGCCAAGAAAACTAAGTGTATGGCTAACACATCTGAAATGGGTAGGTAAATAAGACAAAAGTTCATTCTTCAAATCCAAATCCAAAACTTGAAGAACAAAAAGAAGAAAAAAGTATTTTGTTTATTTTAAATGCAAAATACATCAATTTTATGTTTTTAAATACGAAATACTTTCGAAAATCCTTACAAATTACAAAATACAAATGTATTTCAAATACATGTATTTCAAATACTGCCCAGCCCTGCCTATTTGTGGCATATCCAACAACCTTACACCAACTGGAAGGTGGTATCATGCAAAAAAATTTGGAATATTCGAAGACATTTCCTGTGAAATGCTGTGCATAGTGTCGCAGCAAAAATGAAGTTCATTAACAAGAGAACGACGGATATATTCCGAATATTTTGTAAAACCCATACTTTGTTGGACAGTATTCGCAGTAATCAAATTAAAAACTGGATCACAAAGCATAAAAAATTTAATAGATTTACTGTAGACCAGCCGTAACGAAAATGTGATCATGCGCCGAGCTACTGTGTAACCTGCAACGTGCATAGCACCTATGGAAGGAGGCGGACACCCGAAGGGGAAGTGGAGCAACTGTCTGACTTATTAACGGATTTTCATTTTCCTTACGTCAAGCACTTAAATATAATTTTATACAGTATAAGGTTACAAACTAATGTTTAGTACGTATAACGAAGAAAAAAAATAAACAAGAAAAGATAGGACACATTGTCACAACCTAAAATTAACTGTCTTCAGAATGTCTCCGCGACAGAGTTTCAAAATCAGGAATTGTCACTTACTGCCAGTCGTAGTTGATAACGAAGGTATTTGTCTATCAGTCGTGATCTAAAGTTGGCTTTTACTATATTCATTGTTTAAAATAATTGTTCACAAACGTAAGTTGTAGCGAACATGGCTTCAACAGAGCAAGCGAAAGAACGAAGCTTCAAATATTTATTTTTTGCCAAATATTTGAAAAGTTCAACATTTGTCAAGTCCTTAAATCTAGCTTTCATTTAACATCACACATCATAAATCTGTGAGTTTAATTTGAAGACCTAACCGCATTATTCGTACATCTGCTAAAAAAAGATCGACGTACAAAGATAAATAATAATAATAATAATAATAATAATAATAATAATAATAATAATAATAATAATAACACTTAACCTTTTAATGTTTCATGAGTGACATGTAGTATAATGCCGTTTTATGTTATATAACAGTTTTGCTAGTAATACTTGTGAACAAATCATACATTTAATATTCTCATCATATTGGCAGCAAAAAAGTCGTCCCATCCTACTTGAAACTTTCGTTTTGTAGAAGTACATGGTTTCGAGAGAGACATTGCGACGATACGCCACTCGCAGATCAGAGACAAATACAAATGGGACTGAGTTTGACTCCAGTGAGTGAGGGGGTGGGGGTTAGGGGAGATAGGAAGCAAGAGAAATGCACAGGTATCATTGCAAGCCACAATTTGCTCGCAAGTCACATTTTCGCCACGGCTGCTGTAGACTGTTGCCATAATGCTATTACATTGCAAGGTTCATGTTATTACATTATTGTTTATGAAGCATGAAAGGTGAAAGCCTAAGACACCTCTTTCTTAATAGACCAGTAATCCGTACCTGCTTTGCAAGTGGATGAACATAAGAATCATATTACAGACTATTAATACTTCTTAATATTCCCGTCAATAACTAGGTACTTCATGTTTCTTTCACGTATAGCCTAGGCATAAGTCTCTTACGATCTCATCGACCGTTTTAGCGGACGACCAAAATAACTTTCTCCTTGTAGATAATGACGTATCATTTGGCAAGGTATTCTTTGAGAAATCTTTCCAAGAAAAGAGATTTCCATTAGTGTCTATAATTTTGAATCTATTTCCTATGTAATGCATAAAATGAAATTATTGGTTCACTGTAAATGAGTTCATTTCTGAGTGGCATTCTTTTAAGTGGCAGTCCATAGAAATGAACTACAAACACTAATATCATTGGTGTCATGAGAAACACGTGAATTGGTGCGAAAGACGTAAAACGCACAATAAGAAATTAATTGTCATCGTTATGACATAGATATGTTTATATATTCTTGATTCTACCATTAAATAGCTATTTGTAGTGCAGTAGAATGTGAGAAGCGTTCGTTTGAAAGGCAGAAAAAAGAGCCAGTTAATGACCAGCAATTTTTCCTTCAACAATCCTGCTTAAGGAATTGCTTTTCGTGCTATAATTCTAATTCACGGGTTTTCAGCGTGACTCCTACTTCGAAGAAAGTGTGTTAAGAACTTTTATCGGTCTTAAAACTTAATGGCCTTTAGTAGGGTTTAAGCTCGCGTAACTTGGAAACAGAGGCAAGCTTGAGAACTCTTTAATTACGGAAAAAGTATATATACTTTGTTCGTCACATTATTCCAATGACTTTAAAAATAATTTTCCTATAGGATTCGAAATTAAGTAAACTGAGAAGGAAGATGATATGTGTAAAATGTATTTTTCCATCAATCTGCATTTACTATCCGAATAGTGAAGTTCTGACATTTATTTATTTGATTATTTATTTGTTTACTTACTTAATTACTTATTTATTTACTTATTTATTTATTTTTGTTTTTTTATTTGTACACAAACATTACTGCCCATAAAAGTGCCTTCTTAACATTTTCATCTTACAAGAAAATAGTTAATAATGTAAAACAAATTTATATTTGCGGCAGAGTCTTAAAACATATAAAATGAGTAAACTGAATAATCTGAATATAATACGAGAGAAAGAGAGAGAGGAGGAGGAGCTTCTTAATTAACCAAATTTGCATAGATGTGTTTCTTAAATATATCATCTGTTCCTGAAAAGAAATCAATATCTTTGGGATTATTTAACTTATTTTAAAGGAGCAATATTCTGATTAGTGATAAATTTTTATGACTGTCTTCGATCTAGGAATATGGAAAAGTAATTTTTATATGACTTAACGAATGCACCATAAAAAGGAATGAGTTTCAATGTATTGAAGAGTCGATTTTGTTTGTGATTATTCTCCTGAGAAATAAAATTGTCCATACTGATCTCCTATGTTGGAGGGATTTCATATTAAACATTGATCTTAGCTGCAATGTTGGTGACCGAATAGAGCAAGAGATTTTAAACGATTTGAAATACATTATTCTTAAAAATTTATTCTGAATAATTTCAACTGCAAGTTGTTGACCTTTCTGCATTGAGTCCCATATGATTGAGGCATATCTTCCTTGGCACTAAAAAAATACAGTATCACTATAGCTTCTGTAGTTCAATACAAAACTAAACAGAATAGTGGATAATAGAAAATATAGCGTGTCGTTGTTCAAATCCCCCTTAGGATATGGATGGTTTTGTTTGTCTTACAATGGAGTCCGACATTGTATGAATCCACAGTTCCCCGAATGTACAGGGACATCATTTTATTTTTACTAACATTTTTAATATTAACCTGGCTATACCTTTAGAGAACCGGAAACACCGTTTGCTACCCACTTCCACGACTGTAGTTCGATGATACTGGCGTGAAACACAAACAAATCACTTTACTAGGTATAGGAGGGAAGAAAAGTACTTAATCCATTTACGTAAACTAGGAAATATCGTGATTTTGAGTTCGATAATTTTCATTAGGTTTTTGTTTAATCAAAATACAGTACTGTGTTAAGAATAAGTTAAGTGTTTTTACTCACGAACTGAGTTATCCGTGCGAAATTATTCATTGAGCAATGTATATTATACTGTCTACAGCACATTAGCTTACAATATAGAGAATGAAGTTAAATTGAAAAATAATCTTAATTTGGATATTTAAATACATTTTTGAAAATGGTGGCTGTTCATTTCGATACAGGCTTCGGTTCTTTTGTGCATATTATCGCACTATAGACTATTGCGTCTAATTCCAATTGCCAGTTTCGTCCTTCGTACTAGTATCTCCTGTTGAAATAATTCTGTACCTACTCTATAAAAGAGTACCTTACGTACTGTAAATTCAATCTTCACTTCTGCCCGATCCGCATAATTACTCAGACATACTATCTACTGTCCGTCCAAGTGGTTATGCCGCAGGATCGTAGAAAGGAGTGAAATCACGTGACAGTTAATTACTTAACGAGGCCCTTTTATTTAAGTGATTTTAAACAGTTGTATAATATTACCTAAACGTCCAATTCCTAACAGAAATTAATGTTTTCAGAAACAAGCTAAGACAGCCCAGCTCTTGCAGAGGGGCGAGCAGAAGCAGGCGGGGGAAATCGGAATACTGCGTAGGCAAACGGACAGTACCTGTGCGAAAATATGATTCAATATTGAAAGCTCTTTCGTCACTGGAAAACGCGAACATATTTCTGGAACGTACTATACTCACTAACTCAGTGATGTTTACTATACGCGGCCTTGGTTCTGAGTGGAGGACAGTTGGAACTTCATTAGTAGGAGGGGTGGGAGTGAAATACATTCAAAAACTCAGGTACAATAAAAATTGAAGTAAAAATAAAATGATGTCCCTGTATATGTTCACTTTAGATCGCGTAACTTCCTAAATATAGACCTACATATAGAAGGCAAAGTTTACTGGAAGTTAGAAGACCCTCAATATAATTATTATGTTGGTTATAAACGTTAAAGTGAATGGCATTATGAACTTACACTTGTTTCTTAATCGGTTATTTAACGATGCTGTATCAATTACATACCTAGCATCGATGGAATAGTGGTAGCAAGAGAGACAAGATCGAAGATCCTCAGTGGGATTATTGACATTCGCTATACAGTTGGAGAAAACCTGGAAAGAAACGAAACGTTGTAATGAGACCAAGTGGAATTCAAGATTATATCTGATTCTGAGTGCACCTTCGAATCAGTAGTCGAACGCACTACCTTTTGAGAAACGACGATGGTTTTGGTTTTGCTATATCAGTACACAACATTGATGGGTCTGGTGCGGGAAAGGTGTAACACAATTTTACCATATTTCTAAATAGAGACATTTAAGTGCCTCCCTTTTTCACCAAACACACGAATGCTGTAAGTTAGAATCTATTGTAACACGATCAATTTGTACCAAACATGCCACTAATCTATTTCTATATACAGGGTGTCACAAAGAATCCAATATTTTAGGAGGTGATAATATGAATCAAAACAAGAAAATAATGTGCAATAAACATGGATCTTCCAACACATACTTTCTGAGATCTGAACACTTGTTCATAGAAGGTGCCCAATGTGACGTCCATTTATGGCAATGCGTTTTTCTGCTCTACAATACAGCAGACTACCAGATAATCATGCCATATTTGACACCCCTGGCATGGAATACTGATACGTCGCAAGGAATACTGAAAAGAAAAAGTCTGGTTGCGGATATGAGCGAGGTTCAGGAGAGATGGTGTTATGAATTTTCGTAATCAGCATGTGTAGGCTGATGAAAACCCCCATGCAGTTGAAGAAACAAGGCATCAGCACCGATTCTCAATCAAATTATGGACAGGCGTTCTTGGTCATAGATTAATAGGGCCATACGTGCTACCACAGAGATTAAGTGGGGATAGTTATCAGGACTTTCTTATTAACGTATTAAAACAAATTTCAAAAGAGTGCGTGATTCCTTACGCCGAAGGGCAGAGGAATGTATTGCCATGAATGGACGTCACATTGAGCACCTCTCAGAAAGTATGTGTTGTTGGACCCATGTTTATCAGACATTACTTTCTTGTTTTGATGCATACTAGCACCTCCTAAAATATTGGATACTTTTTTAACATTCTGTATAGACAGAAGAAATTTGTCAATTGAATCAGTCATTTAAGAAAGGGCTCAATGGCATGTTTTTAAGAAAATGGTTTCTTCACATATATTATTGCATAATGGGAAGATACACGATTCTGCATTAAAAGAGCTCATTTCCACTCAATAAAATTGGTTCTATAACTGTCTGAATATAGCATTCATTTCAGAAGTGGCTCAACTCCTGAAATTAAGGCCTTTATAAAGCGAATTTACCTTGACACTAAGGGCCATATTCATAGACATTCTTAGCGCGGGCTTCCGGTGGATGACCAGTGTTAGCGGTATGATATGATATGAATCCTGTACAAGTAATCACTCGATAGTCGGGGCTAGTTTAGCACGCTCATAGCGCGGGCTAGCGAAATGTGTATGCATAGCACCCCTAGTGACTAACATAAGAATAATATGGTCACAGTTAGTTACCAGTTCCAGCTGTTTTAAATAAAAATGGCGTCTCTTGGAGGGAATGCAGTTATTTGTAATGAGAAGAAAAGAAAGGAAGGTATATGTAATAAGAAAAACTATAAAAGTGGAATATGTAGAAATCTTTGCAAATGCTTTAAAGGAAGAGAGATTTATTATGAAGTTGGTATCAAGTGATGATATTAAGGAGGTTAGTAAATGATGGCAGAAATACTACAAGAGAACCTGCTTGTCAGTAGAAACACAATCGAGAGAAAGACACCGTGATCAGAAAGTGAAACTGCAACCAACAATGTTCAATAAATACAAGTATGACTCAAAGAACCCAGGGAAAGTATGTGTTTCAGCTTTCATCGGTGGTTTGATAAGACACACTTTTGATTTGAAGATATCTGCTACAGAAATTATTAAACTTTCGGATCAATGTGCCTACAGTAAAAAGGTTCCCATTAACGTTAAGAAGATTGAGGATTTGTCTAAATTAATGTAGCCTACTACATACCAGATGAACACTTATGGTTTTACAGGGACATCGTAGCTTGGCCTAAATGATGCATGAAGGATCTTAAATTTAGTGTTCATTCTTTCTGTTGTTCTTAACAATGTATTATAATTTTGACAAAATATGTTACTGTTTGTGTTTCTGTGATTATGAATATCAGAATGATTTTAGTAAAATGAAAATATTAGTCAAAATAGAATCCATTTTTCATAATTTTATTCTCAAAATAGAAATTTCTTTTTGAAAGGGCTCAATTCCACAATTTTGAATCAGTATAACAACTTATCTGAACAAACTTTGCTTGCTTGTGCTAATGTTAAAACCGTTATTATTATTATAAGATAGGAGTGTAACTTGGTATCAAACATTGCCATGTTTTTATATAATCAGTATTTTCTTTCTCCTGAAAAATTGGAATTTGTGCCAATGAGACCTTTCGTAAATGACTGGTTCAATTTTGGAAGTCTCCTCTTCTGCACCAAGCCCTTCAATTGTTGAATAACTGGAAGAAATCTTGCCCTAAGGTTCTTTGTCCATCGGATATCTTACAAGATCCTGAGATTCATTGATTGTAGTTTACGGCGACTGAACACACGCAATAGCTGAACTATTTAGAAGCATTTGCTCTAACACATGAAGCTATTCTCATATTTTTTTTCAAGAGTCAACTGTATAGGCCTACAACTCGACTTTACAGTCGTATAGTGAAACTGTGATATAAATCCAAGATATTCTGATATTCTAAGCATAAATTTGTATCATGAGCTGGAAATAAGTACAGACTGTCACAAGGAGCCTGACGTTATTGATATTTCCTGTGAACCAGACACGCTGGCTAAACAAAAAAAAAATTAAAATAATATCTTTAGCTCCTATATATATTATGTCCAACTCTAGGGGACAAGACACAGCTCTCATGGTTGTCTTGTTAATAATCAGAGTACATGTTAATATCATGTGATTACTAGAGTTCTGCTTTTCGTTACCTAAAGCCTCCAAGCCAACCGCAACAGTGTTCGTACGTACGGAGTATATCTTGACACCATCCAACGCTACTCAGTGAACATACGCAAACGAAACAAAGTTATGCGGTTGAAAATGAGTGCTGCAATACAAGAACTTGGTAGCTAGCACGTCATTAGGAAAGAGGGAAATGTATTTTATCAGAAAGAAGGAAACATTTCTCATTTGAAACACTTAAAATATTTGCAATCAATGATTGTAATTTGTAGAGACTCGTAAAACATGAAATCATGATGTGTTTTATTTTATGTTTGTGCTGCAATTTATGCTTTTTCATTGGATAATTGCAAAACTTTAATTAGATCTACAGTAGGCCTATCTAGATGCGTTTAACTTCTTGTAAAAATCGGAGGTAGACAAATTTCTAGCGTCAGGTAGCTTTCGCGAATAAAAATTGTATATGGCGCCTGAATTGTTTGAGTTCAAATGTTTTAATACTTCGATTTCTCGTATGTCACTACTACTAGTACATAATGTTAACAAAAGTGGTTGTAGCAAGAAATTCGAATATACTTTTTAATTTAATATCGTTACATTTGTTATGCATATCAAGATAATTTCCTACATAGTTTCAGAGTGTCTCTCAGTGTCTGTGTTTGCATTGGATTGGATTGTTTAATATATTTCAGTAAATGTATCTTTATGTTAGGTCGGTTGGTTTCTTCATTGCGTGGCTGGACGAATTGTGGTGCTTCTGAAAATAAGGGAGGCTGGCTCCTGACTGTATTCCATTTTATTTTATTAGTTTCGTCTATCCCTAGCAAAAATTATAGAGATTGCATATAAGCTTACTTTAAATACTGTATATACTTATTTATTGTTGTTCTTAAATTCGAGTGATAGCTTATTTCTGTTGTTCACCGACTTACGCACACAGTTACAGAATAAACATAATTCGCACATAATTGTGTATGTAGAAAATCATACATATTTTTACAGTAAAACCTTGCTAAAACGTACCCTTATATAAAAAAGGAAACCTTCACAAATGAAAAATAAATTTGGGAACGGAATGATTTCCTATGTAAAATAATACTTTAAAACGGAAAACTGCCTAAAGCGAAAACGAAATCATTTTTGCACACCATTTAGGTAAAAAAAACTGATTAAAACGGATAATTTTAACTGTTACTAAATTCTATCAAACCATTTTTTATTTTGCGATAATACTGTACGAAGCATGATATAATTTTTTGTGTGATTGTACATTCAATGATCTGGAATACTTTCGCTATAGGGATATCCTGAACTAGCACCAACAGATAGCGCGCGTGTACTTTGAGGGAAGGGCTTTGTGTGAGCATTTTTTCTCCAGTATATAAACATTAAGGATTTACGTAGTGTATTGGTACATTAAATACTCTTAATAACAACTCAAAATGGCAAATTTTTGTTGTGTTCCTATATGTAAAAACCAGGGAAAGCCTTTTGTTTTCATTCAGGTCCCGAAATACTCGTATTTTGAATATCAGCTTTGAACCTTAAAAATTTAACTAATGAAATTGCGTCTCGAAAGTGTTAGCAATTAAACAAAAAGAACTACTTCAAGTAAGAAATTGCTGGCTACAGTTTTATCTTGGAAAAGTAAATTAATAGAAACATATGCAACTTCGACAGCAAGCTAAGTTAACTTAGATTATATTCAGTACTTCTAGGAGTCTCCGAAGTTTACGCCTGCAGTAAACTCTCGATTAACTGAGATGTTTATTATCCAGAACAATTCATAGTGAAATCCATTTCGTGAATAATGTTTTAATGTGCTGTAGATTAATTATTAAAACCATGTTTTTACTTCAAATTTTCAAAATCATCCTACATAGTATTCAAAACTGCTGTCCTTAACCTACAAAACACAGGAATAATCGTCATACTATATAGCTACTGCGATCATATTATATCATCTTATCAAATATTGCATTCAATCTTTCTGCAACTAGAGGAAAAAAATACGAGGAATTCAATCTCGATAGTTCCTTCCCTATAAAAAAAAAACACATTGTTGGCTGCATATCCTCTATTTTGCGTATGGTACTTACAACACTAATGACTAAAGAGGTAATATTTACTTTCGACAAAGTTCCTATTTTATTTATTTTTTTTTATTCGTGCACTTCGTTCTCAAAGTTCTCGTTTAAGTTCATGAATATTCCATTTACTACTCGTATCTTTATTCTGCATACTGCAGATTTCCTCATCCACCTCTTAAGGGGAATCGCTTAGTATTATAGAAGTTTACGCTATTATTTATTGTAAATGAAATTATGATGTAAGAATGTACTGAATTATATTAAATTATACTAGGTTATACAAAATAATTACAAATATAATTTTGACACCCACGAAAAAAAACAACAAGCGGGAGTACGTAATGAACTGTAGCATATGACATAATATAGCCCTACAACAAGTTGTGCCGCATGGAACGCTCCTGCCATCTAACGGTAAAACTTCGCATAAGATATTCCTATTCTTTGTTAGGAGTTGGGATTGAAGCTTCTCTAACCATGTCACTATTCTGTACTTATTGTCAAGAACCCAGGCAGGTTACTAACCTCCTGTGCCGTTACCTCTTCCAACCCTCTTGCATATTTCTTCTATTTATTCTCAGTTTTGTGCTATAAAGCCAATATAGTGATAAAGGACAGTGCGAGTAGAATAAAACTGTGAATAATTGTAGTGTAGTGTCAATTTAGTTTCACATATCCGTTTATTTATTCTGAGTTTTGTGTTAATATGCCAATACAGTGTTAAATAACAGTGCGAATAAAGTAAAACTGTGCGATTTAATAAAAAAGTCTAGATGACCAGTCCTATCATGGAACAGTGGCTTCATAATTTTAATGGACCAATGAAACGTCAAAGTCGTAAGGTCATAATGTTTTCAGACAATGCTACCTGTCATCCAAGGATTGATTTGTCTGACGTGAAGTTAATCTATTCTCCATCAAACACAACTTCAGTTACACAACCAATGGATCAGGGCGCAATTTACACTCTGAATTGATGCAGGACGCGAAGGAAATCCTACAGCGTTCCCTTAAAAAAAATGCACTTTAAAAGAAATGTGAGGGCCAAGATACTAGGTCGCAAAGAGAGGGAGAGAGAGAGAGAGAGATAGAGAGGCTGCAATTATGTAAGTTAATAATTATGAAAATAAAATTCACTTTGCATGTACTGTAGTAACTTTTACTTCAAATTACTTCTTCAATGTGTTCTTCCTACAGTGAGCATATTGCAGTAGTCTATTCTTAGCTTTGCCAAAACTCGACCCTTTGTAAAACGAAAATCTGTGAAAACGGAAAAAAAAAAAAAATCTGGAACGATCGCGTTTCGTTTTAGGGAGGTTTTACTCTCTCTCTCTCTCTCTCTCTCTGTGTGTGTGTGTATATATATATATATATATATATATATATATATATATATAATATATATTTAATTTACAACCTGTTTTACTAGGTGGAGGTGTGAAATTATAATAATAAAATAATAAATTGTGAAAGGTTTCGGTGCCTGTTTATTAATAGTACATTATGCAACGAGCCTATAATGGTAGTAATTAAGACGCGAGTATGTTTATCAAACGAGCGCAAGCGAGTTTCATAATTTTCATACGAGCGTCTTAATTACCATTATAGGCAAGTTTCATGCGACTTTTTATGATCGACCATATTTCTAACTTGAAATTATTCGTAAGTATTCATATTATTATCTGACTGGGGAGCGGAAGTGACCTTGAGCAATCTCGTAAATTGTGAGATGTGCGCAGACGCGAAAGTATTGATTTTTTCCGAGGAACAAATGTCATTGACCTTGATATAATCTAGAGTGTAAAATAAACATTAATCTTGATATAACCTGGAAATTGATTTAGACATTGAAAAACGAGATGACAAATTGAATTTATTTGAATATTATTTACAATTAACGCTAATTATTATAGTAATAGAACATAACTTTCTGCGACAGTATTGGATTTCCAGTCTCCGTAACGTTTCGCTAGTTGTCTTTCGATTGCATATCCGAGAATAATCGATACTTGCGCTTTCATATTCCTTTCTGATTGGTGGAAAACCTGAACTTTAATGAATAGGTGTACTTTAATGAAGT
Organism: Periplaneta americana; assembly: GCF_040183065.1. NCBI lineage: Eukaryota > Metazoa > Arthropoda > Insecta > Blattodea > Blattidae > Periplaneta > Periplaneta americana. The sequence goes on from NC_091132.1 coordinate 90,484,537, forward strand.
CCATTAAGGGACTGCTACTAGGTGTATAATTACTATATTTCGGCATGGTCGAGCATAAAATATTTTACAGCAGTATTTTGTTAGGAAATAGCATATCTTTTACAAATCACGATTTTTGAGTTACGACACTATTTTAGTGAGAGTGCGATTATGGAGAGGTAGACAGTACCTGTGCATTGCAGGAAGACTGTTTGTTTCACTCAATCGCGAAATGTTGACTTAAAACTTCCTTTCCATGTACAGTACGGTACATCTAACATGTATTCAAAGTAACCAAACGCAGTACGATCATTTAATTTTAGACACTTGATTTGTGAAAATAAGATTAAGTGAGGATGTAGTTCAAAGGTGTAAAATACCTAGTATATTATCTATTTTCTAGTCCTGGAAAATTTACCTTCTGCACTTTATATACGGTACGTCTAATTTGGCTTCATCGACTCATCACATGTTGCCATGCAGTTCTTTTAAGGTTTCAGACGATCTTCATTATTTTTTACAAAATATGACTATATATTAATGCATTTATGTACTCTTGAATAAACTCAAGAGAAAAAAATATTATCTTCTTCAGAATAAGGTCATCATCGTCGGCCTGGATAGCGTAGTCGATATAGCACTGGCCTTCTGTGCTCGCAGTTGCGGTTTCGATCCCGGCCCAGGTCGGTGGCATTAAAGTGTGTTTAAATACGACAGGCTGATGTCAGTAGATTTACTGACATGTAAAAGAACTGCAGGACAAAATTTCGACACATGGGCGACGCTGATATAACCTCGGCAGTTGCGAGCGTCGTTAAATAAACCATAATTTAATTTTCCTCGTTGGTATCGTGTTTAGCATACTTGTCATTTAATTCGGGAGTTGGGTTTGCAAGGACGATAAAATTCATCTATAGTTTTCTTCATTAAGAAAATTAAGCTGGGAGACAATTTCTCTAACCTGAAAGAGAGAACTGCAAGTAAGACTTAACGACCATTTATCTCCCAATCAAAATCAGAATGTAGCCGGTATGAATGGTCATCCATCCATATTCGCAATAAGATACTGAAGCTACAGTACCGTAATTTCCCAAAACTATGTCTTGGAACACAACTATGATCCACTTATAGACTGTTCATAGATAACAGCAGTGTCTTGACTTCAAACTTCAGTAAAGAAAAAATGTGGGAAACGAGATAATACGTTAAAGAGCGCAAAATTTGAATGTTTGTATAGTGGACCATATTTGTGTTCCAGAACCATAGCTGTGGAAATTTACGGTACATAAAGAGTTGTAAACGTGGAAGATTTTACGCATAAGATCAGTTTCTTCCCATTTACTTCATGAAACTGTAAAAACTGCGTAAGATATTCTGCAGAAATTGCTACTAAATTAGCTATTTTATAATGTAGTTGTTTTTGTTAATACTACTAGGTTCAAAAAGTTCCCGGAATTTTACTACCATTTTTCGTATTAATATATAACAAGGGATATTATACATTTGTTTTGTTGGTAACATTCATGATGTCATTTCCTTAAAGTTTGTTGATAATGGCAATTATTGGTTTTGAGTTGTAGGCATTTGTTTATCATAGTGTTTTGTTTGTTCGTCGCATTTTGTAATTATGTCCACAGAGCAAAGTACAAACATCAAGTTCTGTGTTTTGCTGGGGACATGATCAGTATGGCTGATGAAGATGGTGATTTCTTAAACAAAATGAAACTGGTGCTACTTGTACGACTCAGTCCCTAAACGACAGTCATCTGAGTGGAAATCGAAAACATCTCCTCGGAAGCAAAAATTTCCTAGGGTCACTTCCAAAGGCAAAGTTATTTTAAATGTTATGTTTTATTTAACGACGCTCGCAACTGCAGAGGTTATATCAGCATCGCCGGATGTGCCGGAATTTTGTCACGCAGGAGTTCTTTCATATGCCAGTAAATCTACTGACATGAGCCTGTCGCATTTAAGCACACTTAAAGCAAAGTTATTTTGGAAGTTTTCTTCGACTCTCAGGGTCTCATGCACCATGAGTTCATTCCAGAAGGTCGTACTGTAACGAAAGAATTGTACGTAGAAACCCTCCGTCGCCTCTGGGACGCAGTGAGAAGGAAACGTCCAGAAAAGTGGGTAGAAAACAACTGGCTCCTTATGCATGACAATGCACCTGCTCATCGCGCAATTATTGTAAAGAATTTTCTTGCCAGGCACAACATAACTGCTTTGGATCACCCACCATACTCTCCTGATCTCTCACCACCTGATTACTTTCTGTTTCCCCGTCTGAAAAGTCATCTGAAAGGACGGAGATTCAATGCTGAAGAGGTTATCGCAAACGCGACGAGAGCACTAAGACGGGTTTCACAAAATGGCTTCCAGGCCTGCTTCCAGGAACTCTACACGCGTTGGCAAAAGTGTGTTGTTGCGGAAGGCAACTATTTTGAAGGGAATGCTGTAGAATAGTGTTTAAGGTACGTTGTTTCTATGATGCTAGCAAATTCCGGGAACTTTTTGAACCTAGTATGTATATTATTCCTATTCTTGGAACGTGAGAGAGAAAAATGACAATAACATTAATTAGAACTATCGCATTCCGAATGTTCAAACAAGACTACCACTCTGCTACAGTTGTACAACTTGCTAAAAAATGTGCGCAGATCGAACACTTGCCAGTCTCTTGAAGGGCAGTGCGAAAGTGGAAGTACATGTGAAAAGAAGTGTGGAACTCATTTTACTTTTTATTGGAAGACACATCTTAATGTAACTTGCTATTATTAATAGAAAAATACGCAACCATGCAATTAAAATGAAATATGAGTACTTGCAGTCTGTAGGATTGATCAGCCACATTGTGGACAGTCTTATTATTAGTAGATGGTAACTCTTAGTAATACAGACTTTGGACTTGAAGATATGTAAGATTGCCTTCAGAGCAAACCTGCACATATCTCTCACCGTCTCTCCAGTGTAATGGAAGTAAGTACTGTATTTCATGATAGTCGTCGGACTATATTAAAACGACAGCCGCTACTCCTGATTTTTCGTTACTGTGGGTAACGTAATTATTGTGTTAATTAAATTATAGCCACACATTAAAGATTGATAAGCGTTTTATTTCACGTCACAATTTATTACTCAAATCACATTCTCTGTTATAATTTCAAGGGAAAATTTATTCAAGTCTGCTTCACAGAGAGCTTTAGCTGAAAGCTAGCTTAGCATTATCTCTGCTGTTTGTTTCTTTCTATTTTTAATTTACATACCTTATTTTCACATCTAATTTCTCTAATGGGTAGAAAGCTAATGTTACATCTATGATTTAAAAGTTTCATATACTCTCCTACACTGTGGAGTTTATCCCTGCAAGGAATGTAGACATTACGTAACATAATAAAGGCAGTCACAATATTATACAACCGTACAGACAACAAAAACCTGTGCCTGCTTAAATTAATATGAGATCGCTATCTGTGTATATATTATATATATTTTGAGCCAACCCTGTCTACCATTCAGAAAGAACGGCGCGGCGGATGGGCCAAGCTCAGGATCAACTATGTTCACTGCCTCCCAATTATTATACTACACTATCTACCAAAAAGTAATTGGGCACTGTTCTTGCCCCTTTAGAACCTCGTGGTACCACGTCTTGTTGCTATAACAGCAGTCACCCTGTCAGGCATGCTCTCCACTAGTTTGTGTAGGATATTCACTGGAATGTGTGGCCATTTCTCTTGCAACATGGCACTCAGTTGACCAATGGAAGTTGGCCGCATCTCCCGAGACCTCAATCGCCGGTCCAATTCGTCCCAAAGGTGCTGAATGGGATTGAGATCAGGACTCTGTGCAGGTCAGCCCAACCGGTGAACATTATTGTCTGCATACCACTGCATATTAGCCGCCGAAACATGGAGCCAACTACCATTGTCCAACTGAGTGCCATGTTGCAAGAGGAATGGCGACGCATTCCAGTGGATATCCTACACAAACTAGTGGAGAGCATGCGTGACAGGGTGGCTGCTGTTATAGCAACTAGAGGTGGTACCACGAGGTTCAAAAGGGGGGAAAAAAAAAGTGCCCAATTACTTTTTGGTAGATAGTGTATATTACACTATTAGGATTCTGACAACACTGTCGTAGTACGACAGAACTACATGGAAGTATAAGCAGGATTCCTACTCGGAAATATCACTTAGGTTACTCATTCTTATTCATAAGTTCAACATCAAACATCACTACTATTTGGAGTCTAAATTTCATCTAAGTAAGATTTATTAATCATGAAAGGTATATTGAAATACAAGAATAACAATGGAATTACTTACAGTGAATGATACGTCTCCTGTTACCATTTTGTGATGGACTCTCGGTTGATGCCACGAAGCCATCGCATGCAAAGTCGAAGGTTGGCTTCCTCGCGAAAGTAAAAAGCCTTTTCGTCGAATTCATGAGGTCCTTTTAGCAACGATTCACCTACCGAACTGATTCGGGGTGCCGCGTTGCTCGACATGATTGGCCATTTTTGCTGTGTGAACGAACACACACAAATTGATGACTTGACAAAGTTAACTCTCTGGAAAAATGACGTTTAAGCCAGTTTTACTCCGATGAAAGGTCTCGTAATAAATAATAGTGTGCAAATTGGCACTTCCGGACACCTTGAAAGGATAACTGTCTTAAGAGTTACAAACAGACACTATCACGCGGTTATGACTTATGCATCAACGTGTCTTTAATTCAACCAATTAGATTTACACAACACACATTAATACCTCCCATGAACATGTATTTCCATGCGTACATTCCCACGGCAGGGTAGCTGTAAGGAGCTTACGTGGCATCTCAAGTGTATTAAGTTCAGACTTTCTGTGCCGGATTGATAACTGGCCTCGACTGATCTGTTGATCTGTCGCTGGATCTGTATGAGCCAGCTAATGGTCTCAATAGCCAAGTTTTGATTAAATAAATAAAAATGATTCTCCCCACACCGTATTTCATAATCGATAAATATCCAGAATCGTTTACCATGCTGTCTCGAGGCAATACTGAGCCTCGGGGCACAATACTCCTTTCTTTTAAAAGACGATGCTCATAGGCACGTGCTTTTCAAAAGTTTCATCCACAAATCTGGGGGAAAATGGGTTTCTTCACAACGGACATACGTTTGGATCGAAGTTTACAGAGGAATTAACCTCACGCCAGGGATGTCGTCCTTTGACATACCGGCTTACGGGATGGCAACCCACGCCATTGGCTATCATACACATACGCATTGTGAGTAGAGGTAGGTGTTCAGACCGGGTGTTTGTGTTGTATATTTATTATAAAACTGAAATACTGATCTGCGTGATATATGTTATTGGATACAGTTATACAGGCTTAAAGTGCAGAAAACATTAAAATTAAAAGGCAATATATTCTAACAGTTGTATGAACACGTAACCCCATTATCAGTGATGTCGAAGACTGTAATGGAAATATTTAAAAATGACTGACTAAAATAGTTACATATCATTTGTTTAAATTCCAAAATGTTTGAAAATGAAAATGTTTTAACTTTAAGCTAAAATAATAGCACAATATCATTTGTTTGAATTTAAAATGTTAAAAAAAGGAATTTTTTTTAATTTAAACTACAAAAATTACACTATAAAATTTGTTTGAATATGTTAAAAAATGTTAAAAAGGAAATATTTTAAATTTAAGCTACAATAATTATACAGCTTCATTTGATTGAATTTAAAAATGTTAAAAAAGAGAAAAATTTTAATTTACACACTGTAACTGCTGATTGAATTGACATCCTGTAATATATCTGAATTATCATATAAATTAAAAAATAAGATCATTTTACAAAAAAGAAGAAAAGATGAAGATTGGGCAAAAGTACAACTTGGTTGGTTGACTCGCCAGAGCGATTCCAGGTATGTAGCCTATCGTGCTGCGTGACATGATATGAACTAACTATTGCGTAAATTGTGTCGGGAATTATGTTAACTCTGTGACGACGCTATTATTTTTCTGCTTAATTCTGAAGTGATATATTAATCAAAAAGGGTGTTTTTTTCATAAATGGCTTTTTCATTGAGACTGTGGAGATTTGCTTATTTATCTTTGTGTATTTCAATGGATTCTGGAATATTCAACGTTTTTCCATTCTTATTTATGTTTATGTTTTGCATGATAATTCAGATATATTACAGGATGTCAATTCAATCAGCAGTTACTATTTGTAAATTTAAAATTTTCTCTTTTTTTTTTACATTCTTAAATTGAAACAAATGAAACAATAACAAATAACAACAATGGTTACATCATCGATGCCACCGTTAAATTTGAAAAACAAAAGAGCCAACCTGAAGATGTAAATAGGGGAAAAAAACGACATCTATGTACGTACCGTTCCATATTTCATGGACAAATACGGCCTACAACAAATTGAAATAATAGGCCTTATGGTTGGAGCACGCGGAACTATTCACGGTTTCTTCTTCCAAACCTAGCAACGTTTCGGCCTGCAGAGGAAGGCAATTGATGACATCGTTCTTGCAGCTCTGAGAGGGTCCATATTTCTACTCCGAAACCATCTCTACGGTCAACAGTGATCCTCAAATAATTAATTAGTACCTAATTATTTATTCAACCATTTCTTGTCATTGTTGTGTGACTCCATTAAACTTAAACATATGTACGTTATTTATACTTTCAACTGCCTATTGTACAATATGCTCTTTGTGGCAGCCTGTTAATACAAGGAGCTGTTATCGTTTAGATAATTAAATAATATTTTGGCTTAAATTTAAAATATTTCCTTGTTAACATATGCAAACAAATGATATAATGTAATTTTTGTAGTTTAATTTTAAAATATTTCCTTTTTTTAGCATTTGAAATTCAAACAAATGATATTGTCCTATTATTTTAGCTTAAAGTTAAAACATTTTCATTTTTTAACATTTTTAAATTTAAACAAATGATATGTAACTATTTTAGTCAGTCATTTTTAAATATTTCCATTACAGTGATAAACATCACTGGTGATAGGGATGCAATCCCCGAAACATGTATGATAAATAAAGAAGTTCTACAGCATACGTGTTCATACAGCTGTTAGACTACTGTATATTGCCTTTCAATTTTAATGTATTTTATGAATTTTAATGAGCACTGTTGGAAAATTGACCAAATTATGTATTTTATTGTTAAAGTGTAGAATTCTTATCCGGTAAATTTTCAATCGGATCTTAGGGGTTCAACGGAATAAGGCTTTGTTCATGGTATCAATCGAGAAGTCTCTGTCTAAAACATACCTGCATAAACAGCGCTCGACGAGCGCGCGCGCTCCTTCGGAGCGGGAGAGCCGTGTTTACCGCTCGCCGACACGGAGAGGAAGATACGTCAGAATGACATAGACTTGCTATAGGTAGAGGAAAGGGAAACGACCACTCAGCTATCAAACGGAGTGCAGTGTGTATTCTCAGTAACTGTGTCACGTTGCTTACCTACTGCTACAGTACAGTATGGAGGAATCTAAAAGACGGAAAAATGATCATCAGGCAAATTCTTTCAATGTTGCATGGGAAAATGGTTATTTTCTCATAGCTGTTGGAGTAAATACTCAGTGCCTTATCTGCCACAACATTTTGAAAGGTAGAAAGAAACATAACATAATGCGTCATTACAAGTCCAGACATAAAGATACTTATGGTTGTTTTGTTGCTGAAGATCGCAGTGAAAAGGTTCAGGACTTGAAAGCTGCATTATTACCCGAGGTGGGTACAGTCGGTATTTATTTTTTATGAATATGAAATACATTGTCATATAAGAGGTACTTTCTTAATTACTTCTATGCCAGAGGTTGCGGGTTCGATTCCGGGCCAGATCGATTGCAATTAAGTGTGCTTAAATGCGACAGGCTCATGTCAGTAGATTTACTGGCATGTAAAAGAACTCCTGCGGGATAAAATTCCGGCACACGGGCGACGCTGATTTAACCTCGGCAGTTGCAAGCGTCGTTAAATAGGCCTAAAACATAACATTTAACGATTTAAAGCTCGAACTTATTGATCTTCATTGCGACCTAAGGGCTAAATATCGTTTGAATAATACTAAGTACTAGCCTGGTTGAGTTTTACAAGACTAAACATTAGCAATAATATCCACGACTATACAGGCTGGCTGTGAAAATGATTGCTATGTTAGGCTTAACATTTATATTTGTGAGCACTGTTTTCTACAATCAACTTTAATAAAGGCAGTCATCGAACATCTGTATCATTATATCAGTAGGCTACTGTTCCTTTCAGCTGCCAACAGCATAAAACCTTGTTTTCATGTACTGATAAATAAAAATACAACAAAATGATATTTTACATTTAAGTAGCTATAGAATTTCTATTATTTCTGAAAAATAAATATTTCTTTAATAATTAGTAATAGTCCAAGATAGTTTTGCAAAGACTGAACGGGTATTTATTTCATGAACACTCGTAATAGTAGTTCCTTTTGTGTACATATTGCACGAGATCACCTCTTCTTCCAGTCCACCCTTATATAGAGCGCAGCTAATATCTCCATTCCGCTCATGAGCTGTGAGCCGGCTCGGAGAGCGCAAACCTTGTGCAGGCCTGGTCTAAAACAACAAAAATTGACATACATCAAGTGCAGAATATTGCGATACAAAGATACATAATATGGAACAAATATAGAAAGATAGGAGCTTTTAGTCATTGGACTCGTCCGCCATGCAATTGTGTCAGTAGAGCTGAATCTTTGACAAGATTTACAAACTAGTAAAGAAGCTCATTCCGATAAAAGTGGATGGTTGAGAGGGTGTTTAAGTATGGTTCTCTACCGTTGTCTGGCCTCCTTTGCTGATGGATTCAATGTATGGAGAATCCGGTGGCAGATGTTTCGTCCCTCGGGTCAAGACTGTCAAACACGGGCTGCATTGAGCATCTCGACATTTCTGGCAGGCCTACATCTCTAAAAAGCATAGTACTTAGAACAACAAAAGATACAATTAAAAGCATCTGAGTTTGGTAGCATATAAAACATCTATTTTATGATTTCGAAGTCTCAAAATGTATCTTCCTCTCTTTCGCTTTCTCTCTCTCACACTCTTATATCTCTCTCATAATGAGATAGTATTGTTTCGGAACAGATATAACTGAAGTTAATTATTTCTTTGGCACAAAAAATTTTAAGTGAAATAATAATTTAATGTTTTTCTTAATTCTTTAATCATACTGGTACAAATCAATTTTAAAAACATTCCTTCTATTTTATAGGTTACTTTGCAAAGACATATAATGATGTTGTCAGTTCATTTTGTCGAATATCTTAAAGTGAAACATACTGTATATTATTGGAGGAATTACATTTTAATACACAATATCAAAATATTCGTACGGAAACAACATGACAATACAATCATTTGTGAAGGCATAAGACCCCGTTTTTACTGCTGTGGAGTAATGGTTAGCATGTCTGACAGTGAAACGAGAGGCCACGGGTTCAAATCCGGGTTGAGTATTTTTCCTGGAATTTCCATCAACCCATTAAAAGCAAATGCTGGATAACTTTCGGCACTGGATTCTGGACTCATTTCCCTAGCATTACCTTCACTCAGACACTAGGAACCATCGCAGTTAATAAAGCGTCGTAAAATAAGTCAATAAAGAAGATTATATTAACACAGAGTTTCGGCGAAGATTTTAGACAATTCTCCAAGTAAATCCGTGTGGGCTTAATCTTAGAAAACAAAAGGAGAGTTGACTACTGTAGCAATATTCTGCCTTGAAAAATATTTTATCCTTACAGCAACCGTTTTAAGGAATGTGTAATGAGTCTCCTGAAATTGGTCTTATTTAATTACTGTCTTTTTACTTCCATGTCCTCTACTCCCATGTCCTTCATCCAACAATGCGCTGTTCTTTTCCATAATAACTAAAGGGGTTCAGAGCTATAGTGGGCCAAGCGCCATTTATTAAAAACGGAGAAAGCAAGGGTTAAAGTTAAGTGAATACCATACTTTGATGAAGATTGACATATCATTTAGTTTGAATGTGTATACTTTATATTACTTGCTATATGTTTCCATTGATTTATGGTAATAACTTTATTTTAACAGTTGTTTTCTACGGTTTTAGTAAATTGCGCTTGGCTCCCTATAGTTCTGAATACTTCAATTCTTTGCCTTCTTTACCCATTCCACCTCACGTTTCCAGCTTGTCGTCGTAGTTAGTTCTCTTTTAATTTTAGTTGTGTACTCAGCTCGCTTTTGTTTTTACTGAGATTTGCATTGATGTAGCCACTCTTGTGAAGAAACATTTCCTTAATGTTGGAATTCAATCTACACATACTAATATTTAGTCATGTCACTTATTCATTCATATGCTTGTTTGGTAATCAAAGATTATGATTTTTAGAGGAAAAAAAATAATAAGATCGAAGAGAATTTCAAGCATTGAAGTAATAGAGCACGTTGATAATTATAATTATCTGGGTTGTAATGTAATATAATGAAAATAGCAAAGATATTAAGAATAAAGTAAATAAATTTCAACACATTTGTGGAGTAATAGCAAATATATGCGGATGACGTGAATATGTCAGGAGAAAATTCACAACCGATTAGGGAAAACACGGGAATATTAATTGAAAGAAGTAAAAAGATATGTTTGGAAGTAAATCTCGAAAAACAAAGTATATGATTATGTTCCGTGATCAGAAAATAGTACGAAATGAATATATAAAAACTGGAAATTTATCCTTTGAAAAGGTTGAAAAATTTAAGCACATTCGAGCAACAATAACAAATATAAATGGCACTCGAGAGGAAATTGAACGCAGAATAAATATGGGAAACGCGGGTTACTATTCGGTTGAGAAGCTTTCATCATCTAATCTGCTCTTGAAAAACATGAAGGTTAGAATTTATAAAGCGCTTATATCATTGGTTGCTCTGTCCTATGGTGGTGAAACTTAGACTCTCACTTTGAGAGAGGAACAGGAGTTAAGAGTGTTCGAGAATAAGGTGCTTAAGAAAATATTTGGGGCTAAGAAGGATGAAGTTACAAGAGAATTGAGAAGTTTACACAACGCAGAACTGCACCCATTGTATTCTTCACCAAACATTATGAGGAACATTAAATCCAGACGTTTGAGATGGGCAGGGCATATAGCACAACTGGATGAATCTACAAATAAATGCATATAGAATGTTAGTTGGAAGACGTGAGGGAAAAAGACCTTTGGGAAGGCCAAGACATAGACAGGAGGATAATAAAAAAAATAGATTTGAGGGAGGTGGAATATGATGGTAGAGACTGGATTAATCTTGATCGGGATAGGGACTGATGGCGGGCTTATGTGGGGGCGGCAATGAACCTTCGGGTTTCTTAAAAGTCATTTGTAAGTGACTGGCAAATATAATAAACATAAAATCTGGAATGAAAAAAATTCTCAAATTCTATAAAACAATGGTTCTTCCGATTTTATTGTATAGTTCTGAAACATGGACTATCAGAAAGATAGATTGGCAATCATATAGTATACTCGTAGGTAGCAGAAATCTAATACTTTCCAATAGTAAAAGGATGTACTAGATTAGAACAAATTAAAAATGAAGATATATGAAAAGATATAAATAAGTCTATATTTTCTTGGAATGAAAAAATTATAACATGCAAGAAAAAGTGGTGAATAAAACACCTTTTGAGAATGGAGAATGCCCACATACCACTGCAGATATGATGTAAATATTAATCTTCTGGCAATAGAGATTTAGGAAGGTCTGCAAGAAGAAGGCACGAAACATGGAGCCGGAAGAGGAGAGCTCTCCTAATCCTTGAAGAGTTGATGATGATGATGATGATGATGGTGATGATGATGGTGATGGTGATGGTGATGGTGATGGTGATGTTGATTTGGTAATGTGTATCATTTATCTTTGTCTCTACTAAAATCAATTTAAAAATTAATTGAGGCATTAAATTTATCAGTATGTTAACATAATTTTATAGATAATTTTTGTTCTGTCAACATTTTTTCTTGGTTGTTCGAAAGAAAAAAAAATGCTTTGTATTATGCAAAATCGCTTTCCTATTTCTTTATCCTTTCTACATTTTAAATTTAAATCAGTGGAAGACAATCCATAAAGAGCAAGACCAACCAGCTACCTGCCTCAGCAGAGGTGAACTAACATCCAACTACAACGGACGTTTCATGTGGTTAGCATGGTGATCGTTACAGCCGTTATAGTTGGTTTCTATAGTTAGGTTTTTCTACCTATCTGATCTTCCTAAATACATCACGTTGTTGAGGGCCGAAATTTCGTGGAAAATTCCTTCCCCATGAGAACCCAAAGCAGTACGAATTCCGTAACGCGAGGACAGTGTACGATACCTCGATGTTATGACATGGATTAACCCATTTATACAGTCTAGCAATTTGTTGCTTACAGAATATTACGATGTCCGACAGGGATACGAGTGAGCGATTCATTCATATCTTTTCAGAAAGGATAGGAGACCGAATTTTTTTATACAAAATGTCATAAATACTTCATAACAACGTTCTACACCTCTACATTTTTGTACTCACTCGTAAATGAGTAAAATGATGCACTGTCATCACATGTTAATGCACCAACCGCCACTGTTTACTTTAACTCGAAAGCTGTTCGACCCTGCTCCGGAACAATTTTTCCCTCGAAATTATTCAAATCAACTTTACAGGGAGTTATACCTGAAATCTTGATTTGCATAATACACGTCACTGTTCGTTAACAGAAAACCACAATTTAAGTCACACGGAGTTAGTGTGCACTCGAAGTTGTTTGCTTGACGGTTGTCAGCCCACTTTGAGGTCTGTGGATATAGAAGGAAAAATTGGATCGGTGTCGGTTAGAGTTCCCAAGTAGCTCAGTGGTAGAGCGTTGGTACGTTAAACCAAAGGTCCCGGGTTCGATACCCGGCTCCGGAACAATTTTTCCCTCGAAATTATTCAAAGTACAGTATCATCATGTAATTGTGGAAAAATCAACATTTGTACAGTGAGAACTGCTCGCTTTGGCATCACATTGATTGATCACAGCAACATTGTTCTCATAATGTTTTGCACTTACGGTAAACATAAGTAGGACAAATTAGAAGGACTGCGATAGGAAAAAAAGTAAATACAGGAAATAGTGTAGAAGGACCAATAAAGAACAATATAAAGAAGACAGGAAATTCAAATACCCCAGGAAATGCACAGGTATTCAAAACTATCTCAGACAGCACGTGTAACATCAGAGAGCTCAGCGCGTACAATGACTGTACCTGATAGGTAAGACCTCTTCCCCCACCTCGTGACGTAACCAAAGCTCTCGGTGTAGTAAACTTGTGTCCACTGATAACGTACCCGATCTGCTCTCTTTGATAATGAATTAGTAAAGTCGATAGTTATAATTATTTCTAAAGCAGTTTATTCAGTTTTTTTTATTGGCTGTAAATATGACTTATCTCAATACTGAATCGGAAAGAGCTCCGAAAGGGGCTTTCAGTAGTATAAATAACTAAAAAATGGCAATTTTTGAGTTGTAGCACCTTTGAACTGGACGATCGATATTTCTTTTTTGTTTGGGTTTTTTTTTTTTTGGCATTTTGTATTAGAATTTTGGTTTTGGGATTGGTCTTATATTCTACAAGGATTTTAGAAGCAAATCAAATCAAAGCAGCATTAAAATCAGGTACCAAACATTATACCTGAGTCTCACATCAACAAATATATAAACAAAAGTCCATCAATTGCGACTTTAAAAGCACTATCAGAAACACATAAAACTACACATTCAATGAGACTAATAATTAATAATATAAATGCTTCAAACTACAAAATAGGCCTAAGTAAACTTCTTCAAAAATGGTTACAACAGGCTATTAAATTAAATAATAAGTACATACTTAAAAAGAAGAAAATCCTTAGCTGATGAATATGTCAGTTAATAACCAAATAAAATTGATATCATTAGACATTCTAATTTATAAACGCACAGACCCATACACGAAACAATAGAAATCATTAAAACAAAATTAAATGAAATCAAAACTCCATTTTGAATAATAGAACAAATTACAAAATTAATAACACTTAGTACATCACAAAACTATTTCGTATTCGATCAAAATGTTTATAAACAAAAAAAAAATGGATTAGCAATGGATAATCCCTTATCTGTCATAATAACTGAAATTTTCTTACAAAACCTTGAAGAAAAACATATTACGAACTTAAAAGAAAAATACAACATGATATTACCGTAGTTAGTGGACGACACAATCATAAAGTACAACAATCAAACAAATAGTAATTCCATTATAAATGCCATCAACCAAATTCACAATAACTTAAAATTCACAACTGAATTAGAATTAAATAGAGCTATACCTTTCTTGGACATCAAAATAATAAAACAAGAGGACAAAGTAACTTTCGACATATACCGAAAACCTAGTTACATTAATCATAGTATACCTGCTACCTCAGAACATCCACAATCATATAAAGCAAGCATGTTTCATTATTTGATAAATAGAGCTTTACAGATTCCATTATCCAAAAAGAAATACAAAATATACTAAAAATCGCACAAGAAAATAGAGACAATAAAACAATAATTAAGAAATTAGTTTCCAAAAAAGAAAAATCGTATAAAAAAGAAAATATTACTACACTAACTAAATCGATAAAAGAGAAAACCGGAACATTGTTTTCGCTAACATAATATAATAAGCAACTTTCAAATAAACTTGCTTCTTCCAAGAATAAAATATTAAAATGGCACATAAAACCAACAATAAAAACAATAATAATATTGACAACCATTTGCATAACATAGATAGGAATAATATGAAAGGTGTATACATGCTACAATGTAAATATGCAAAACTAAATACATAGGATAGATTAAACGTAATTTTAAAACACGATACAAGTAACATATATCAGATTTCAAATTCAACAGAATTAAATCAAAATACGCTACCCATCTTATTCAAAACAAACATGAACTTGGTTAACAGATAGCTATATTAACAATTAATAAAACCTAGAATGAAAGTAAATATATAAAGGCTGAGGAAGAATTTTACATCACAGAATATTATAACAAATATAAAACACTTAATTAATGAAAATGTACCAAATTCACAGAACACCCCATACAACATACGATCGCTCATATATTGAATCAATGCGCATACCCATGGATGGGCAACTCGTACTCCCAAAGTGCTAAAAAGCCTTGAAAGAGAGAAAGGCAGACGGAGTCAGCCGCAGCAGTTACAAGTTGTTTGTAGTTTCGCTGCAAAAGCCACGGTGCGCTCTGGCGGCTCATGCAGGTGATCGTGATATCTACTCCATGATTTGAATTTCAGAATGACGCATGGTACAATCATTATAGTAATTTTAGACAGACTATACCTGAACACATAACAAAATTATATTATTTTCTAGCTTTGTAAATTAGTTTAGTACTGGAAACACAAACTGAATACAACCTTTTCAAGATACAACAAACATAGCTGCAACACTTATTTATTATTACACTATTTGTTAATATTTCTTATTATATGTCTCAATTGAAACGTGGAACGCTAGAATTTACAAGTCTTTATACATTAAAGAGTATTCCTCTGTTCTCAGAAAAGTAATAGTCTGTATTCGCAAACAATAACAAATTCAAAGAAGTATTTTTTACATGTCACGGCAGATGAAATAAGCTTTCTTCTGAGCTCTTTCTTTATTTTGAGAGCTTTTACACTTCTTTCTTGTATTAAACTCTGCCTCAAGCACATATGGAAGTAAAGAGTATATTTGAAAATTCTGACTTAAGGAACATTACGAACAGTTCGATTCCTGATTTGCTGGGATCTGAGTGGCGTGCTGTTCTGTAGATTTATTAATTCAAGCTATAAATTTTCAGGATTTTCTATCGGTTTAAGCCAAAAATATTTCAGAAAAATTTAGATTCTTGGTCAATTGTCACTGTTTCTCCAAACTTAGCAGTTAATTCTGCTGTAGGTCTTGAAGTAGGGTCTTATATTTGATAAAAAGTGTTTCTTATCACTCTTCAAGATAGTTTGTAGTCAAAGAAAGTGAATTTGTCTATGTTCTACATGATACTATCACTTTTCAAATTTATCCATAAAAATGTTCTTAGCTAGTCGATTATATGTCGTGCAATTCTGTAACTCGCACGCACAAGTGCTAATGATATTTGATTTCAATCTCATCTTGTTGATATTCCATTTTTACCTTTAGCTGTTCTAAAGTAGACGCAGACAGTATTTCTTTACTAAAACCTCCACTGTTTATTTGTAGGCCTAACATAAAATGTCATGCGTAAGAAAGTGTAATAGAATACAAGCTTTACCTCTCTTCTTAATAAAAAAATTCTCTTTTTACTTGTAACTAAATGGAAATGATCTGGGAATTATATTGTTTTTCACTTAAAACGAGCCGCCACTTACTGCAGACGCGATCGAACTTGTGTCTGGAAAAAACCGCACACAGACAGTACAGCTAGTACGGAGTCTACCTGCACTGAGATTGTGTTGACACTTTGAGAGCACGAGTTGCCCACCCATGCGCATACCCATGAGCGATCTCTCCACCACTACAACGCACAGTTGCTCTCCAGTTCTCAATCTAACAGGACTACATACACACCATCAGATAGATTGTATTATACATATTAAACAGTTTTAAGACACAAACATTTCCACATCAATATAACATTAAATTTTTTTCTTTAAAACACAATTTATGTTTATACATCCCCAGTTCCATATTACACAATTAACTATATTTAACAAGTTTAATTCAAGAATAAATATATATTTTTAAATTCAGTTACTATTGAAGTTCGCCTAGCATCTTAAATGCATAATAATTATAAATAATTTATAAACAATAACATATATTTCATATATATATATATATATATATATATACAATATTTTAATTCAATATACTTCACACTACCAATTCATAATACATTTTCTTTCACAGTTAAATAACTTACGATGACGCTCTACTTATATAAACTACACCACTTCTTCCAAACATAGGACAACAATGTAGAAAAAGCTATATACAAATGACCATGTAAGCTCAATTATAACTTTAATCTACTTCAACGTTTGTAAATTAATTCAATAAATCCACAATAGCATTTCTTTTTTAGAAAATACTTCGGCATTGGTCTGCAGTTCGTAACATCAAATCACACAAGATGAATACATGAGAACAACTATATACTTCGTTACCAAATTTTATGTCATATAAACATATAAAGCAATATAAATATCAGTCAACAACATTAGTCACGACATGTAATTTAGCCTATATAAAATACAAACATTTCTATCATGTAAATAAAAGTGTAAACAAGTTTTCACTCACAAACAAACGAACAATTTGCATAACAATCTTGCATGATTAATCATAAATACACAACAAAGAAATGCTTAGTGTATAAGTACGTGGAGACTCGTAATGTTTTCAAAATGTTTGTAATATTTTAATCTTTTAATTTTAACCCAATTTTAGCATTCACCTTTAATATTGTATAATATCTGCTCTAATTATAACTGAGGTTACTATAAATTAGAAATTGTATGTGTCTGATGATGTTGCAAATGCGACGAAAACGTTTACACAAATCATAAAATATGTAATATAACAGGATTTATTCCTTGAATATTGTATGATAAGTCATTGACTGAAACCATAAACATTTATTGATATTATTAAGAGATTATCTGAAACACTTTCAAAAATTAAATGTAAAAAATACGATTCAATACAACTGTTCTCTGGGGTGTAAGGCTGAACTGAACTGAACTGAACGAGTGTCAGTTTCTATTTGTTTTTCATGAAAAATTCCGCAGATGATTCCTGCATGCAATACTTTACTCAATATTAATAGTGGTTCGATTTCGGCGCCGGTACGATTTAGGCTATTTTCCTCTTCGTTCTTCAGATGAATATCTATTTTGCCTATCAGCAGAACATGATATCAGTTAATATCCGCTCCTGGCCAAGTCTTCGCATTTTTTTAAGCAATTTCGGAATCTTTCCTGTACGAGTATATAGTCTATCTAATATATGTTTTCGTCGTTTGGGCATGTCCATGTATATTATCTTCTTCGTTTGTGTTGTTGGAATAATGTATTTCCTGGGTGTGTGATAAAGGAGCAAATATTAGAAGAAATGTATGGCATAATGTGAAGATTCGTTTAATTGACATTTCCTCGTTTATTCGCACAATCTATTCCATTAATTCCGCCACGTTTTAAATGTATGTTTACATTCAATACTTCATCCCCCTGCTATGATAGTAAGTATGTATACAAGACACAGTATAGCCATTCCTATGAGCAGTAATGTGTCGCTCTGAAATGTTTACATCGCAGACGATTTACAATTTGTGATGACGGCGCTGCTGCTATTGTAGCACGAACACTTCTGAAAACAGGAACACAATACAAACTACTCAAGCCGCATGTGTGCGGTAAGGATGGGATGAAAGACAAGACGTAGCTTCATTGTGTGGGACGAAATAACGAGATGGTATGAATGGAATCCATTGTACCTACAATTATTGTTACCAGCTCGTATAAAATTCATAATTTTCTAATAGTAATTCCGTTTGAATGTCGTCCTTTTCCATTCCTTATCGGAATATTTGAAAATTTTCTTCTAAAGTAAAATAAAGCTGAATTATTTTCTCGAGATTTGTCCACTATATGCCAACTACAAAAATGAGATCATATACCAGAGGGCTTCAATAGACTATGCTGTAGATAAGTGGTCGTCATTTCTTGACTCGCGAGTCAACCCTTTAACACAAATGCAGTGCGGAGGGGTTAGCCATCACTTGTTCATTCTAAGTTATGTAGTGTTATATTAAACATGACAGGATCAGTTGTAAAATGTAAAAGAATTTCTCGTATGACAGACGAACATCTCGTTGCTCAGTTAAAATTCTCTAAATGCAGCTTGACTCTTAACTTTAAATAGTTAATTACAAGTCCATTTTAATGTTTAAATTGTGTAAAAGACAACAGAAAAAATAAATCAAATCGTACAAAAATGAAAAAGTAATGAACAAATATACATTGACATAAACTTAATTGCACTTTTCCTTGTCAGACTCTGTGCAAAATTTGCAATATTGAAAATGTTTCGCGACTTCTGCTCTTATACTCGTACCTCCCTCCTTCCAACTTCCCGGATGCTGTGTTTTGCGGGCCGTATTTTATATGACATCGTCTTTGCCGACCAGTCGTACGCAACTCATAGCCATAACATTCGACCTCGGACATGAAAATCGATAGATACAATGGCGGAACCAAGAATTTGTTTGTGAGGCTAAAATTACCATGAAAATATAAATTAATTTCATCTGTATAACGAAGTATACATTCTCATTAATGGAAGTATTTTATTTTATTTGTACAGTTATAAATAGAATACGAAACAAAATGTGTAAATAATTTTCCTAATTTGGATTAGGCCTACTATAAAACTAACTTAACTAAATTATGTAAATATTGCAATGGAAATTAAATTCTTTGATAAAAGTATTTTCTCTTAGACATCGGGGATTCTCCGTGACATTTACAAGTTTCTATTGCAAGCAGCCTTTCATTACGTGGAACTATTGTTTGAGTACTACTCGGTCGATTTATAAGCATCTTCATTAATCACTCTGGTTTGTGAGCAACAAACCAACCAATCACATTAAGCTTGAACCTGGGTTCATTTGTATAAGACTGCCCCTGCACCACATCATTATGTTTCTGTTACTGCACTTTTGTGAACTGTTTTATTGCATCAATTTTGGTTGGTAGAGAACTAGCCTATACTACTCGTAAGTGCCATATAAACAGGTAGAAACATACGTACAACTTCGTTGCTAAGTACTTGTGGATGTGAGACTATACCCGAGTTCGGTAGCATATAAAACATCTATTTTATGTTTTCGAAGTCCCAAAATGTCTCCTCTTTCTCCCTCTCGCACTCTTGTATTTCTCTCATAATGAGATTGTATTATTTCGGAAATAATAATTTAACGTTTTTCTTTATTTTTTAAACATACCGGTACAATTAATATTAGAGGAGAAAAATTCGCTCCGGCGCCGGGGATCGAACCCAGATTCTTGGTTCTACGTACCAAGCGCTCTCACCATTAAGCTATGCCGAAGTGCAATCCACACCACGGGATTGAACCCCTCTCCTCCAGTGTTTTTCTCTTTGTGGTCTGACTCCAAGTTGGGCATACATGTTGACATTTTATATTCAGTTAACTGCATTATACAAGGAGCGCACTCAGTTGAGTGACTTGGTGACCGGGATTCCACAGTGTTATGCACAGTAATCTGTACAGTAATATACTGCACAACCAAGGACTCGGGTTCGATCCCCGGCGCCGGAGCGAATTTTTCTCCTCTAATATTAATTGTTATTATAACAGATGCATTCTGTAGGATCAAAAAAGTAATAATCTTTATGTAGATACCGATATAAATCAATTTTTAAAAGATTCCTTCTATTTTAAAGATTGTTTTTTAAAGACATACATGATGTTCTCAGTTCATTTTGTCGAATATCTTAAAGTTAAACATACTGTACAGTATATTATTGGAGGAATTGCATTCTAATATACGATTCCAAAATATTTGTATAGAAACAACAAGACAATACAATCATTGGAAAGGCATAAGACACCGCTTCCACCGCTGTGGAGCAATGGTTAGCATGTCTGACCTTGAAACGAGCGGGTACGGGTTCAAATCCTCCTCAACCCAGTAGGAGCAAATTCTGGGTACCTTTCGCCGCTTGACCCAAGACTCATTTTCCTGGCATTATCCCTTTACCTTCTCTCAGACTCTAGATAACAATCGCAGTTCATAACGCGTCGTAAAATAAGCCAATAAAGAAGGTTATATTAACACAGAATTTCGGCGAAGATTTTAGACAATTTTCTAAGTGGACATAATCTAAGCAAACAAAACGAGAGTTGACACTGTAGCAAGATTCTTCCTTGAAAAATATTTTATCCTTACAGCAACCGTTTTAATGAATGTGTAACGAGGATACTCCACTGTCTCCTGAAATTGATCGTATTTAATTACTGTCTTTTTACTTCCATGTCCTTCACCCTACAATGCGCTCTTCTTTCTCGTAATAATTCTTTGCCTTCTTTACCCATCCCACCTCACTTTCCGAGCTTGTCGTCGTAGTCAGTTTCCGTTTAATTTTAGTTGTCTACTCAGTTCCCTTTTGTCTTTGACCGAGATTTGTATTAATTTATGTAGGCAACCGAGTTACATTAAGTGATTGGTGAAACATTTCCGTAATGTTGGAATTCAATCTATGTACATTCTAATATTTAGTCATGTCACTTATACACTTATATGTCTATTTGGTAATCAAAGGTTATGATTTTTAGAGGAATAAACATAATAAGTTCGAAGAGAATTTAAAACATTGAATTAATAGAACACTTTGGAAATTATAATTATTTTGGGTTGTAATGTAACATAATAAAATAACAAAGAAATAAAGAATAAAGTAAATAAATTTCAACACATTTGTGGACTAATAGCAAATGTGTGCGGATGATGTGAATATGTTAGGAGAAAATCCACAAACGATTAGGAAAAAAACATGAATTTTACTTGAAGCAAGTAAGTTTGGAAGTAGACCCCGAAAAAACAAAGTATATGACTATGTCCCGTGACCAGAACATAGTAGGCTTACGAAATGGAAATATAAAAATTGGAGATTCATCCTTTGAAAAGATGGAAAAATTCAAGTAACAAACATAAAATACACTCGAAAGGAAGTTAAATGCAGAATAAATATGGGAAATTTCTGTTTTTATTCGGTTGAGAAGTTTTTATCATCTAATCTGCTCTCGAAATACCTGAAAGTTAGAATTTATAAAGCGGTTATATTACCGGTTTTTCTGTATGATTGTGAAACTTGGACTCTCACTTTGAGAGAGTAACAGAGGTTAAGAGTATTCGAGAACAAGGTTCTTAAGAAAATATTTGGGGCTAAGAGGGATGAAGTTACAGGAGAATGGAGAAATTTTACACAACGCAGAACTGCACGCATTGTGTTCTTCACCAAACATAATGAGGAACATTAAATCCATATGTTTGAAATGGGAAGGGCATGTAGCACATATCGTCGGTTTCTTGGTAAAAGTGACCAAGTCCAAAATGGAAAATTGTTGGGAAAAGGCATTTAAAAGTTTAATGATCCATCCAAAGATAACTGTACTTACTTCTTTAGATTGTAGTAAGAAGTTATTTTGAAGGTAAATGTGCTATATTATTACTTTTTAATACAAAATTATATCTTAAATTTTCATAAAGTTTGGAAGCCTTGGAATGTGACTTGGTCACTTTTACCAAGAAACCGACGATATGGAAGAATCTACGAATAAATGCATATAGAGTGTTAGTTGGAAGTCGTGACGGAAAAAGACCTTTCGAGAGGCCAAGGCGTAGATGGGAGGATAGTATAAAAATTAATTTGAGAGAGGTGGAATATGATGGTAGAGACTGGATTAATCTTGCTCAAGATAGAGACCAATTGCGGGTTTATGTGAGGGCGGCAATGAACCTTCGGCTTCCTTATTTGTAAGTAAATAGTAAATACAGTGAGTTCGTAGCTCGGCCGGACCGTTCCGCGGCAGCCTGGGACTGGATGAAAATTGGAGCGCATGCCGCCAAAGTTACACCTTAACGACCGACAAGTGATAAGTACGGAACACTAACTACTCTACTAACATTAGGCTTACCTGCATCACAAGATATGTTGAAAGTGATGATCTTCAACTCGAACACATTCCCTATATCTCCGAAAACAATTCTGGTCCACTCGGAAAAGTTCATATTGACAGATTGCCTGTATTTCTCTCGTGATGTTGTTCTTTAATTCTTGTAACATGTGCGGATTTGATGCGTACACTTTATTCTTTAACGTTCCCCATAAATAAAAATCGCATGGAGAGAGGTCAGGGGAACGAAGTGGCCACAGTCCTCGACTAATTATTCTGTCATTATACACACTTCGCAATTCATGCATAGAATTCGCAGCGATGTGCGCTGTAGCTGAATCCTATTGAAACCAGCCACTCAATCGTTCATTTCTTATTAGTTGCGGAAAAAAATTATTTAAAATTGAACTTATATAAACGTGTGAATCAACTGTTATGTCGAAAAATATGGGACCGATAATTCTACTCGCACTCATTGCACACCAAATCCCAACATTTGCAGCGCGGTGAGGAACTTCATGAATAATATGGTGATTTCAGGTAGTCCAGTATCTATTTTTCTGAGTAGAAACGTGACCTTGGAGATGAAACCACACTTCATCAGAGAAGAACGTTAAAAGTGGAGCCACGTCGCCATTATGAACGGATTGCACAAACCAATTGCAATAATAACCCTACTTGTGGTTGTGAAGCATGGACTACAGTTGCCCTGTACGGCTTAAGTTTCAGAAGTTTCGTTGCCACGAAAGCTGACGTCTTGGAAATGTTAACCTCTTGTGCTAAACGTCGCAGTGATTTGCGGGGTGAGTGCTCTAACCGGGCCCCTACTTCATCAAGCTTCTCTTCTGTCAGTACACGGCGTTGTTGAACACGTTTCTTGATCAAAAAGATCCTGTACGTCTGACTTTATTGACAAGGTCATGAATAGTTGGCCTGCTAGGAATTGGAACACTTGCAAACCGATATTCAAATTCTCTTCGACAAATTCTTGCAGAAGAATATTTTACATACCGGTACGCGTCATAGAGAAAAATACGTTGTTCTAAAGTGTACGCAGCCATTATTAATAGACACTTTATCAACACGAGACGATACAATTTTACTCACACCACGTGCATACACGTCTTTCCCTCACGACAGATCCAACTCGACTGACTGGCGCGTCAGCGGTAACTACAGCGCTACTCTAGCGGCAGGCGCGCCAATCTTCACCCAGTCCGAGGTCGCCGTGGAATGGTCCGGCCGAACTAGAGTTCTGAAACATGGACTATCAGAAAGATAGATTGGGAATCATATACAGGCAGCAGAAATCTAATACTTTCCAATAGTAAAAGTATGATTAGATTAGAACGAATTAAGAATGAAGATATAGTGTACGAAAGATTTAAGCAGATCTATATTTTCGTGAAATGAAAAATTACAAATGCAAGAAAAAGTAGTGAATAAAACACCTTTTGAGAATGGAGAATACCCATATACCACTGCAGACATAATGTAATAAAATATCAATCTTCTGGGTATAGAGATTTAGGAAGGTGTGCAAGACAAAGGCACGAAACATAGAGCCGGAAGAGGAGAGCTCTCCTAATTCTTGAAGAGATGATGATGATGATGATGATGATGATGATGATGATGATGATTAGGTAATGTGTATCAATTATCTATGACTGTATTAAAATCATTTTATAATTTAATTGAGACATTAAATTTGTCAGTATGTTAACATAATTTTATAGATATTAATTTTTGTTCTGTTAACATTTTTTCTTGGTCATTGGAATGAACAAAATATTTTCCTTTGTATTATGCAAAATTGCTTTCTTATTTATTTATCCTTTCTACATTTCAAATTTAAATCCGTGGAGGGCAGTCCATGAAGAGCAAGGCCGACCAGCTACCTGCCTAAGCAGAGGTGAACGAACATCCAACTCAACGGACGTATCGTGTGGTTAGCATGATGATTCTTACAGCCGTTATAGTTGGTTTCTATAGGCAGGTTTTGCTACCTATCGAAGCTACCCAAATATATCACGTTGCCGAGGGCCGAAATTTCATGGGAAATTCCTTCCCCATGAGAACTCAAAGCACTACGAATTCCGTAAGGCGAGGACAATGTACGATACCTCGAGGCTACGACACGGATTATCCCAATTATACAGTCTAGTAATTTGTTGCTTACAGAATATTACGATTTCCGACAGGGATATGAGAGCGCGCTTCATTCCTCCTGCCCCTGTCACGAGCGACAAAAGGGCGAACAAAACATTTCTTTCTAGAAAGATACGAGACCGAATTTTTTATACAAAAAACTAATAAATGGCATAAATACTTCATAACCACCTTCTAACCCTATACATTTTTGTACTCGTATATCAGTAAAACAGTGATGTCAAAGAAAGCGCATTTTTCTGTCATTGACTTCGTGCGCGGCCATAAAACGCTTGGTATGGAAGAAGGATTAAGCAGCCTATTGGCTTAAGAAAACAGTGGAGTACAAACTTCAAATGGAACGTGAAATTTTATATCGTTATTTTATATGGCTTCTTTCTCTTTGATATTATCTATATTGTCTGTAAAACAAAAATACTAACACCAATTTCTTAATATTACACTTGTGTTTGAAACGTTAATGACATAATACAGAGTTAAGAAGGAATATTCACATTAATTCCATAGTAGTACAACTATACTGTACTAAGTGGATGAAACACATCATTCATAAAGAAAGTGATATCCTAAAAAAAAAAAGAGATTCAGTATGATATAATAAGTTGGAATTGATATTAATGCTATCTTTAGCCTTATAAAAGTAATCAATGAACTAACTAAAACAATATTACAGTACAAAGCAAAGTAACCTGGGTATAGTATATGTTTTAACTGTAACTAATATTACATAACAAAACTCTTATCGCATAATGCGTTTAAGGTGATGTTGGTGAGCAAATTCCTATCATCAGAATATTAAATTTTTTTCTCGAAACCTTCTGAAGCTATAGAGCTGAAATTTTTACAACACCTGGGAACATATTATCTTTTGCTTACATGTAACAGTAGTAGCTTTGTTAATTCATTTCGTTACAAACATTATTTTACCATGCGAATATTTTCAAAATTTGTAATATACTATCTTCAGTAATACGTATTTACGGTATATTAGATTTACGAAAACATTGTTTCAGTACCTGTAAGGCTACTAAATAAATAGGCCTATATCTGAAAATGTCACTTTTCTGTAAACTAAAGTTGAGAAAATATTCCATTTTGAATAAAAAAAAAAAACAAACTTGTGAAAAATGTTCATTAAAATTAAAACTTGCATCCTTATAATGCACTTATACTTCTGAGACAAATCTAAAAATTAACATGGATACAGTTTTAATAATTTATCTTCCCTTTACCCATTGAATCAGTGCTGGCCATCCCTGTATGTAGCTCAACCAAGGGGCATATACTACCTATTTAGTCTGTCCCTTTCCTTTCCGCTGTAAAGCGCTCAGGCACTCCTGAGCTCTTAAGCGTGCGCTGGCGCCTATGGGCATCAATTGACATGACTGAGTAAAGTGGTGCACTGTCATTACATGTTAATGCACCAACCGCCTCTGCTTACTTAAACTCGAAAGCTGTGCAGGGGGTAAAAGGTAAAGAAGAGAAAGAAAAAAAAAAGTAACGCTTTTTCTTATTAGAAGCAAAGTGTCCGGGTATAGACGTCTTGTATTTCTCATATTATTTAGCGATAATTCCATCTTGTGTTTCATCGCTTTCGTGACTTTGTTTCCTATTGTAACACAAACACGTGGCAAGATTCCCATGTCGCCTACATGTACTTAAAGCTTTACAGAAACAGAAAGATACAGAGATATTGAAACTGTCCTGAATTATAAACAGCCTCATCTATATGCTCGGATCCGACTACGTTATCCTACCTCAGATTCATTTTGTTTAGTTATCGTTTGTATTTCGAAGATTATTCCATAACGACGAAATCTTTTGACGATGGTGGATAAAATGTAGAACACATTTTAAGTACGGGGCTTTTTACAGAAAATTTAACACATCCTGCACATTACCAACATATTCATACTCATTATCAGGGCCGGGAAACTCGTATTGTAAATAGAGCAGTCAGCATATGAGTATCTACGTAATAGCAACTGTAGCGGGAGAAGATAAGCTTTTTGAGAGAGGCTGTTTCCCTGCCCTGCTCATTACCCTCATTTTATTTCTACCCCTGCAATCTTAAGACTTTCTGACTCCGACTCATTATTTCACCATATTCTCTATTGTTATACATTTTGCTGCTTACTGTTTGGCATTTCAATATCACTTTTAATAAACATATATTATTAATTTTCTTTATCCGTTGCCTACAATTTTATGTAAGTATTAAAGCAATTGTACATTCAGAAAGTGCATTTACCTATATGCGAGCCATTCAATAAGTGAAGAAGTAAATAAATAAAATGTTAAATAATCATTTTGCTGACTTTTTTCTGTGAATAGCTGATTTTTCGTAAACTTGACCATTGTTTTACAGTATCTATCAAAATAAATAATACATGTGCAGGTAGAATATCCGAAATTATTTGTAATAGGTTAGGCCTATATTTGTGAAAACTTGAAGCCTATACATTGAACAAGAGTCAGTGACATGATTTCTAATAGCAGGAAGTGTAAAATATATTGCATGTATAATGTAGAATGTATAAAAAATGTTGCATTAATAACTGTGTGAAACATGCAAATTTCTCTCTGATAATCTGTTTAAAAGTGGTAGAACTAGTTATGCTGTGTGCAAAGAATATCCAGAAAGACCAGTCTACGTTTAACTTCTAAGGGAAAATAATAATCATTAAAAACACTCTATTTTCATGGAAATGTCGAAACTGTGCATTCAAATGTTCGTATATATATATATATATATATATATATAAAACTTGTTCAAGGAGCTTACAGATAAGAAGAAATAAACGGGGCTCAGAATATGCAGTGGTCTCAATCGTTGTTTGGCTGGAGGGAAAGAATTTAAGGAAAGAATTGTGTCAAGTGGCATGTAACGAAACATATATAAATCATTCAGAGTCAGAATTCAAGAGGAAGAGCGTACGTAATTGGAGGTATTCATCCTGATCTGCCAAAAAAAATAAAGTATCAACCATTTACACAAAATTATTGACCACAGTTTTGGGAAAAATAAATATGTAATTTATTGTGAAGGACTGTATGTAATACTGTCGTATTGTGAATAGTTGAGAAAAGAAGTGGAGCCGCGTCATTGTAAAGGGATCGTGAAGTTTAAGGGAGTATGATTATTCTCGTTGTTGTTTTTCTTCTAAATCTTCATCTTCTCATTAGACGTGTATTACCATCAAATAGACTGACAGAGACTCACACATCACCTTATAGATCAGATTTTGCATAGTAATAGTGTCACATATTTGCTGCCATGAAAAGCGGCCAGAGAAATCAAATTCGATGATGATAGTCAAGCGTAAATGGGTAAAAGACTTGTTACGAAATCAAGATAAAGATTTCTTCTCTATAGGAATTAGGAAAGCCGTAGTGCGATGAGGATACATGCACCTTTCAAGAAAAAAATTAATTGAACTACAATCAAAGTTATAGGTTTTAAAATAAATATATTCAGAATTTTGAAATGTATTTTTATTTATTAAATTACCTATATAAAATAAGTTAGTAGAAATATGTCATACAAAACGATTTTTCTACTGTGGGCGTATATCTTAAAATTAGGTTATAGTTTATTCCAGATGTAAATAGAAGGCAATAAAACAGAAGAGAAAAGCTCTATTAACTAGATTTCGTTCATGTTATTAAGACTACATACTGATGTCACTTATAAAAATGTTCAATCTTCGCGATATCGCTGTGTATTTTCTGTCACGAGCACAGTGAAAAATACGGTGTAAAACTTAAACACGACACAAAACAAAACAGAACTGTGTATCGCTTCACGAGATGGGGTAAAGTGAACTTAAGCTGACACCGTCTCCTCTCGCTCTGATTGGCTAGTTAGCGAATTTGAGCGCTCGGATACTCTGACATTCACGACAGAATTGTTGGCGGTTCCTCTAGATACTCTACAGCAGTGGTCGTCAACACTCGCTAAAATGGGTAAAGGGTAAGCGGAGCCGTCCCGTGTGCCCCGTCATGCAGCAAGAAGAGGTAGAGAGCATACCCGCTAGCAGCTACGAAGCACATAGTGCAGTGTGTTCTCCGCGGGTAAGAGACGCTAGCCCTAGGATTCTCTGTGCTAATGACCGCTGCTCTAGAGTCTCTAGCTAGATCATACGTAGGCATTGTGTCTCGTGAGTAAGCCCCTAGAAAACGAAGCAAGTGAAGGGGAATAGTAGAGGCTATATTCCTACTTGAAACGGACTTGCAGTTCGTTGCTCACTATGTACACAACGTAACTAATATCACTGATGGCCTAACTTCATAATATCATGTCATTGTCAAGGACCATTGAAAATCCAACGGAAACGTGAATTTCGACCAAAATATCGATCCTTGTAAAAGCTATAATATCAATTCACTGACAGACATATTTAAACTTTTTTTTCTTCCTTTCAACGAAAATAGATGATTATTATAATTCGACTCCGCTGAATCCAAATCTGGAATTGGAAATGCTGTATCACCTCTCATTTTCCTGGGATTTTCATTTTCATTTTTGATAGACATTTAATTTCCTTTGTAATACTAGACTACATCGAAATTTGAAATCACTTTTCTTTCTTTGCTCATGACATAAAATTTAAATATTGAAGTGAATAAATATGAAACAAAAATAATATAGGACTGCTCTAGGAAGAAACTTCACGCAAAAAAAGGGGGAGGGGGAAAGCACTTTTTTAAATTTGAACTCTTCCGTGTGTAACGTTCACTAGAAACGTTTCTCTTGAGGTTCCAACAATGTCTACTAACATATTCTGTACCGATTTTCCCGCATACCTTCTCTCCATGACAGAAATGTTCTGGTGAAATCTCTCACCGCATTTGTCACCAACTGCGCCATGTTAGGAGGGAAAATGTCTAAATGCCAGTGTAAAAAGCGAATTTTCAAGGACATATTGCACCCCATACGCCCATAAGACTTCAACACATTTCTAATAAGTTTCTTGTAGTTGTCAGCTTTCACATTTCCAAGAAAATTAGAGCATACTTGTCTGAAAACTAACCTTGCACATTACTCTTTTTTATTAGCAATTCCAAAAAGTTGTCATCATGAATGATCTCACGGATTTATGACCCAATAAAAATACCTTCTTTTAACTTGCTATCACTGAGTTTACGAAATTCTTCCCTCAAGTACCCAAAACCCTGACCATATTTATTCGAAGCCTTGAAAAAATGTTTCATCAAACCTAATTTTATATGCAACGATGGTAACAGAATCTCGTCTTTCTCAACTAAATGGTGATTCTTAACACTCTTCTCTCCAGGAATTAAGTTCTTTTTAACTTTTATTACAGGGTTTCCAAAGGGCATTGATTTATGAGTGCCATTAAGCTAACCACATAGAGTTCGCGAACAATTACAACAATTTTGCCCGGTGACCAGCTCTTTCCCTCGTCTACATTACTTCCTTAATACAACTCATATTGGTTTTTCACTATAGGAGTGATAGTATTTGTCTGTGACTTCGGAGTAAATTCACCGCAAACATAACAAAACAAGTTTGGGTTATTCACATATTTACGTAACATGGCGAACTCAATAATTGAATTACAATATTATAACTAAAAAACAATTATGATGAATGCTGTTATCGTTTTGTTAAAATACACCTTACACTTCACTTCACAATACACACTTAGATTCACAATTTCACCAACATACACAAGCATAAAATACGGCTACTCGAGAAGCGATCAGAATAGTACATTATGCAACGAGCCTATAATGGTAATAATTAAGACGGGAGTATGTTTATGAAACGAGCGCAAGCGAGTTTCATAATTTTCATACGAGCGTCTTAATTACCATTATAGTCAAGTTTCACACGACTTTTTATGCTCGACCATATTTCTAACTTGAAATTATTCATAAGTATTCATGTTATTCTTATTTGACTGAGGAGCGGAACTGACCTTGTGGAATACCTCGTAAATTGTGAGATGTGCGCAGACGCGAAAGTATTGATTTTTTCCGAGAAACAAATGTCGACATTGACCTAGATATAATATAGAGAGTAAAATAAACATTAATCTTGATATAAGCTTGAAACTGAATTAGACATTGAAAAACGAGATGATAAATTGAATTTATTTGAATATTATTTACAATTAACGCTAATTATTAATCTAATCTCGCACTAATTATTAATCTAATCTCGCGCTAATTATTAATCTAATCTCGCGCTAATTATTAATCTAATCTCGCGGTAGCCTAGTTGTTTTTCGATTGCATATCCGAGAATAATCGATACTTGCGCATTCATATTGCTACAATGGTATTTTCTGATTGGTGGAACACCTGAACTTTAATGAATAGGTGTACTTCAATGAGGTTCATTAAAGGGCTGCTACCAGGTGTATAATTACTACGTTTTGGCATGGTCGAGCTCAAAGAAAGTTAGCGCATTACTAAGAAGGCAATTCACGAAAGAACAATTTTAACAAAGAAACAGGACATTAATCTACTGCCAGATGTTCCTTTCACCAAATATTAAGCGCCATTCATAAACACACGAGATCGGTAAAAGCTTCTTAATCCATTTGTTTGGAACCAAACTTTAAGCCGGATGCGGAGACCGGAAACCATAAAACTATAAAATGAGGGTGGTTTGTAAAAGATTTAGGTGATACAGCAAAACGGATGTCGTATTCGTTATCAGCACATCGCAATACATAAAGATCACTCAGTTTTATTTAAAGGAGTATTTCATTGTTTATCAGTGACTGTTATAGGTAATTATGCTAAAACTGATAAATTATTTCCCTATAATTTCACAATTAAACTTTGATAATAATATAACCTTCATCCATTCTATAACTCACCAAGAGGCACTATGGAGCAAAACAAGATATATGAAAAATGTTACCAGAGTTGGTTGTTGACACTATGAACCAAATACGATCAAAGTCATTAAAACATCCACAATTTCGAAAACTCCTACACGATATGGGGGAAGAATACAAGATTTGCCATATTATACAGCTGGAGAAATACTTTTTCGGTTTTTTGAAAAGTCGAAAATAACTTCTGATTTGTAAAGGAA
This sequence comes from Periplaneta americana, assembly GCF_040183065.1. Taxonomy (NCBI): domain Eukaryota; kingdom Metazoa; phylum Arthropoda; class Insecta; order Blattodea; family Blattidae; genus Periplaneta; species Periplaneta americana. Next base: position 90,516,609 of record NC_091132.1, read on the forward strand.
AAGTTGTAGTAATTATTGTTTTTAAGTACCGGTAATTGCCGCCTATGTTTGAAATATATTACGCGGCCCTAAGATTTCGATATGTTAATAAAATAATAATTAACTGTAATAGAACACACAAATACAAATATTGGCTGCTAGATTTGATATTCCTTTCCGAAATTTGATAACACTTCAACAAATTAAATCGATAGCTTTAAGGGAATAATAAAAATAAGTTCATATGTACGACAGCATCAATTCTTTCCTTTTACTTACTACAGATTTATGGAATCAAAATCTATTAGAAAAGAAGACACTTAATTTTCCTTGCTTACACTCATTTGGCAATACTGTATATGACATATCAAATTGTAATATTACATTGACCTCTTGAACGAACTACAAATGGATTTTCATAATAAAAGATTCGTTCAATTTAAAAAATTGAAACTGATCTAAGATCGCATGGAAATCCTTTTGACTTAGAAATAAGTATAGTAAATCCTGAATTACAATGAGGAGTTGTTTATCTTTTAAACAACATGTATTTTGGAAACAGTGTAAAGATTCCGAGGGTGTTAATATTTTGAATGTGCTGAAAAAATTAAAATAATCTAATCTGAGGTCTTAAACAGCCAAAATCACAGCCATATATTGCTCTACATTACAATATATGTGAACAATTTTTTTTTTTTTACAAAAATGAACATTGCAAAATGAAATAGAAGAACTCGTATTACAGATGAGCATCTCACGGTACAGTTAATGAGCCACATGTAATTTTATTCCTAAGTTACCTACTCAAACACTATTTTTATTTTTAATTACTGTCCCGGTTTTATTCTGTTGTACTTTATCTGTCATTGTTCTACGAAATTTCTGAAAAGTGACGAAGAAAATAAATGAAAACATATCAATAATAATCATGGTGATGAACGTTGTACTTCTAAGATTACACAGTTCGACATTGCATATTAAATACCGTGGTAAGGGGAAGTGTACCCATCCCCTTTCACCCCTTCCATTTGAGTGCTGTGCTTGTTGCGTTTTTCTTGTGTATTAGGAAGGTGCATTTTGTCTCCGTATATTCTAGACCAGTGGTCGGCAGGTTGTGCAATTTTGACGTCGGAGCAAGGTCAGACTAGATGAGCACCTGAAGAGGAGCATAGCTGTCGCGCAGCGGAAAGCTATTACAGTTGTATAATAATAATAATAATAATAATAATAATAAGTGGTTCAGGGGAATTGGTTAAGTTCTAATTTTAAAAAATAATAAATTTCTAAATTATAGACATCAGCTCAAAGAATTTTGAGTGACCGCAAGGGTCCTGAATACAATAAACATGTACAATATAATGGGATGTGATACATTAAAGAAGAAAGAAAGTTAATTGTTGAAGGCAAATATAAGTTGATTAATTGAAATAGAGATGATGATGTAATATTTGAAGAGAATCCTTGATAATATTTATAAGAATAGACATTACATAATCAAAAGGAATGTGAAGTTCCTTAAGATAATTCCATGTGAATTTTGTGATTGAACCTCTACTGCCAAACAGCAAACCAATGACGGACCATTGTTTAAGAGGGACGTTGTACTTTTGAGAAAGATACGGCAGACAAGGTTCATATATGGACTTCTTCTCAATATCAAATTCGGTGGCCTGATTTAGGTTTCTTTCGAAACGGATAGTAGGGTCAAGAACAAGAGCCCGTTTTAAGCGTCCGTTGATAGCAATAATGTCTGCCCGTCTAAAAGAACCATCTGATGATACACAATGTACTTCCTCATGAACCTCCCAATTTAAAGTTTTTAACGATATCGTCAAAGCATGTCGTACACAATGATGTCTAGCATTGATCAGCAGCTCGCTTTTGGGGCATTGTCCAAGCACGTGTCCAAGTGTTTCAAGCTCGCTACAGTCTGGATGACGGCAGCGGGTTGTGCTTAGAGTTCTGCCCGGTATTGCGCGAACCGCCAGAATATTGCTTGACATTTTTAAAGCATTGGATACGTTGTATTGTATCTATACAGGATGACCCGTACGTAATGTCATTAATTTGAGGGTCTTATTCTTTGAAATATTTCAAATAAACAAGTCAAATACAATTTTGCACGTTTTTACTTCCTTATAGAGATAAAAATTATTCTATACGAAATATTTCATATGATTTTTGTGAAATCTATTGGTTTAATTCCCAATATGCTCAGTCAACTTAAGAGAGCGGTGTATTATAATTAATAATTATTGAAATAATTTTAGTTTTGTCCTTTAAATGTGCAGAAATTTGATCCCAACATGTAACATTGAAAATTTTCTTTTGCAGAACGAAAAGTTACATTACTTCGGATCAAATTTATACACATTTAAAGGACAAAACTGAAATTATTTCAATAATTTATTACCACAATACACTGCTCTCTAAAACCGACTAAGCATATTGGAAATTAAATCAATGGCTTTCCCAAAATGCTATAAATAATGTTTAATATGAAAACCATTTTTGTCTCGAAAAGGAAACAAAAACGAGCAAAATTGTATAAAATCATATGCACGAAATTAGTTGTAGGTCTATAGGTCGTCACTGTAGAGTTCAGTATTGAAGATGATATTCGCCCTCAGAGCTCTGGATGCCGATGTTCTTAAAAGAGAGCACGGTTGCTCTGAGGAATGACGTCACACAGCACTGATTCTGCCGATCACTGGCTTAAAGCATTCATTTCTATATTTGAATGTTTATAGCAGTTTCGGAGCCTCATTTATATATGCGAACGCTTCTGCAGCTGGTTGTATTATGAATTTCATGTTATTGTAAGTATACTAAATTGATTACAAACCAAAATATTTTGTTACATTGATTTATCATTGTTATACAGTTTTGTTTTCGTACAAATGTATTGTAATAATGCTGTTCCCATACTATCTCAGAAGAATGGATCGCGCTCTGTCAGTGCATAGGCGCCGTCCACCACTGTTCAGTTGAACCTTCTCTCCACGCTGTGCTCAGTATGCAGAGATTGCCGAGCAAAGAGCAATGCGGCTCCGTCGTATGACATCACAGAGCACGGAACATGCTGGCCTCTGCTGTAGACATATGCCAGTGATGTCAAAGCAAGCGCATTTTTCTGAACTTGACGTCGTGTGCGGGCAGCAAACGCTAAGTATGGAAAGAGGAATGGTTGTGTATATGAATAAGCAACCTGTTGGATTAAGAAAACAGTGGTGCACAAACTTCAAACGGAACGTGAAATTTTATGTCCTTATTTTTATATGGCTTCTTTCTGTTTAATATTATCTATATTGTCTGTAAAACAAAAGTACTAACACTGATTTCTTAATGTTGCACTTGTGTTTTAAATCTTAATAACATAAATAGAGAGTTAAGAAGGAATAGTCACTTAAATTCCATAGTAGTATAGTATTATACTGTATTAAGCGAATGAAACACATTCATAAAGAAAGTGATATTCCAAAGAAAGAGATTGAGTATGACATGATAAGTTGGAATTTATGTTGATGGTATCTTTAGCCTTACAAAAGTAATCAATAAACTAATCAAAACAATATTACAGTACAAAGCAAAGTTACCTAGATAGTGTATCTGCTTTAAGTGTAACTAATATTACATAACAAAACTTTTATCGCATTATGCTTTTAAGGTGATATTTGTGAGCAACTTAGTATCATCAGAATATTAAATTATTTTCTCGAAATGTGCTGAAGCTATAGAGCTAACATTTTTACAACACATGGACACGTATCTTTTGCTTATGATGTAAGAGTAGTTGCTTAGTTAATTCATTTCCTTACAAACAATTTCCATGCGAATATTTTCAAAATTGTCAATACACTATCTTCAGTAATACGTATATACGGTATATTAGATTTACGAAAACATTCTGTAAAGCTACTAAATAAATAGGCCTAATCTACAAATTTCACTTTTCTATAAAAGAAGTTGAGGAAATATTTCTTTTGAATAAAAAAATCAAACTTGTGAAAAATGAGCATTAAAATTAAAACTTACATTCTTATTATGCACTTATACTTCTCAGGCAAATCTAAAAATTAACATGGATACAGTTTTAATAAGTTCTCTTCCCTTTATCTATTGAATCAGTGCTGGCCATCCCTGAATATAGCTCGACCAAGCGGCATAAACCACCTCTTTCGTCTGTCTCTTTCCTTTCCGATGTAAAGCGCTCAGGCTCTCCTGGGCTCTAAAGCGCGCGCTTGCTCCTGTGGGCATCAATTGACATGCCTGACCTATGCCATCCACAGTTAGAGAGCCTTATACCTAATTAACAGGGGCGATGAAATAACAGGGAGAGAGGGCCTAATTCTTGAAAATAGATATCTGTTATTTTGATTTATGTTAGGCCTATATAATACAATACTAGATTCATTATACGAACCACAGATTACGGACAGACAGGACCATGCAGACATTCTGAAGACCGTGAACAACATGAACACATGATATATCAACTGAAATGAGGCACTCAGAAGCATAGTGATACAAGTGACATTTTAAAAAAAATTGAGGTATGTGTATATTCTAAATCTTTAACGTCACTTTTGTTCAGAGAAAAACTAATATAAGTGTAGTTCCAGTCAGTGCTGCTCTACTTTGGCGTTACTCTTATATTGCAATGCATACAGAGTTTTGACTGAGAGGCAAACTAATACATGTGCGTTGTTTACATAGTGTTGTTGCGTTTCTTCTGTTTATGACTAATTCAGTTGCCACAATGGAGAGAGGTAATATATTACTTATTCGAAACATCTTCGTGGAAGGCCTGTACACATTGAGCTGGACCAACTATACAATAAGGATAACTTTTGCTAAGTGGAGCAACTTGCATAGCTAAAGAAATTCATCCCACCCATACACTACTCTATATTTGATGACCTGAAGCATGAAGGATGGGCCTATAATAAGGACGTGGAAGAGTGAGCGGAAGAGAAAGATCAAGGAATACTCACGGTAGGAGTCCTACAGATGTAATATTCAACCTATCAGACACTTTATATTAAAAAAGGATCTAGAAATATATCATTTAAAATTGCAAGTCTCATCCAGACCTCAGATGTTCTTAAAACTGTCAGATAATATCCTGTGTAACTTCTACAAAATAAAGAGAGAAGAAATACCAATATATATCACAGACACCACTCATTGTTAAAACTTCAGTTGTGAAATTCCTCCATGGAAATGGGTAATTCCAGAACATAGCATGCAAATTCCAGGAAATCATTCCAAAAATGATCCTCCATACATTCTTAAGTTAGACGCCATGGAACTACTCTGCAGGACATATAAGGATCAGCTTTAAATTTATACAGATGGATCTCTAAATCCTAATAATGGGTCATCAGGAGCAGGGTATTATATTCCAAAGTATCAAGAAAGTTACTTCATACCATGTTCATCCTCCTCAGTCTTGACACTGAATTGCTAGCTGTTGATTCTGCTCTTCATGTGTTACTCAATTTTCTGAAAAATCTATATACATACTTACCGACTCCAAGGGGGCTATATTTAATATAATTAAATATGTACCAAACCTATATGCACATAGAATTATTCCAATTGAGAAACAACTAAGTAAACTGAAAAAGCTCCAAAAGGAAATAACATTTCAATGGATACCTAGTCATTTTGGTATACCGGGAAACGAGAAAGTCGATAACGTTGCGAAATAGGCAACATATTTGCAATCAAGACCTCTTCAAGTGATATCTCTATCCAATGCTTTTGCTTCAGTAAAGTCTCATTTTATAAGCTTATGGATCAACAATTCTTCTGAAAAAAGAACAATTTTACAGTCCGTTCAAAAGAAACCAAATAACCTGGAAATGTACAAAAATTGCCCAGACATGTTCAACATTTTTAACAAGAGCCAGAACAGGTCACATTGTCACACAATTGCACCGATTTCACCTTTCTGATAATCCTACTTCTCTATGGTGTAATAATCATGATGAAGATCTGGAACACATTCTTCTATACTGTCCATCCATAAACCACAAAAGAAGTAAATTAAAATCATCAGTACCAGTTGCAGAAGACACAGCCCTGCAGTATACATATATATTTTTGTTGGAACACAAAATTTCCTTTATATTAAGAGTTTAATAGGAAAAATGTTTCAGATGAAATTTTTTACTTTTCTATCGCGTAAAATCAGAAATAACGTATGAAGTCAAGGTTAAAAAAAATGTACGTAAGTACGTGTGTATGTATGTATGTATGTATTTTTTTAAATATTAGTTGAACGGCATGTCCCATTACAATAAAGGTAATACTACATGCCTTGCTACCTGTATGTCTACAATATAATACATTATGTCTCGTTTCTGTCACTCTCTAGGCGTATGTAGGTATGTTATTCTGTTGTGAAAATTTGAGTCTTTCATTATATCTATTGCCTACTCTTATCTATCCTAGATTAAATTATCCTGAGTTTACTCGTCTAAATTTATAACATTGGCATAACTTATGAATGTATGTGCATGTTCTTGCATTATTTTAAGCTTTGTGAAAGTCCACTTGCCAGTTTTCCTTAACATCTCCCGCTGGAACGCTAATCTTTCTTTGTCCAATTTCGGGCACTCGAAAAGGAGGTGGTCGACGGTCTGTTCCTCTGCTCCACACGTACACGACGGGTTGTCCCTCAGCTTGAATCTGTATAAGAAAGCACCGGTTTTTCCATGTCCAGTTAGAAAAGTTGTGACCTTTCCATTAAGTGGAATGTTAACGCGTAACCTCTCTTTTACACTGGGGAAAAACGATTTTGTCACTGCACCATTTATCGTGTTTTGCCACTCACTTTCCCACTTAACCACACATTCTTCTTGAAGTTCCCGTATGATGTCGCTGACTGGTATCCTGTCGAAGCTCACTGGTAACTCGTTGTTACTTGCTGCCTGCTTTGCCAAGTAATCGGCCAGCTCGTTCCCCGCAAGTCTAACGTGTGCCTTGACCCATGCGAAGTGAATAGTCCAGTTTAATGTTTCCAGCTTTCTTATCTGTTTTCTAATTTGTTCTATCAAGTGATGATGGTTATTGAAATTTCGTAACCAATCGAGTGTGATTCTGCTGTCGGTATGAATGGCTGCTGATTTTCGAACATCTTGCAGTTGTTGGAGTAATTCGAGCTGTTCTAGGGCTTTGAGAATGGCGTACTGTTCCGCTTGGTTGTTCGAGCACCGCCTGTGGAGTTTATATTGCAGCTCATGGACTAATTCTTGATCAATGAATATGGCGACACCTGAGCCAACTCCCGAATCTCCCTTGCTGCCATCGGTGTAGATGTCTACTTTGTAAGTGTGATGACTTGATTTTTCTTTAATCAAGATTTTATTTGCTGGATGCGGCCATGTTGTGTAATGCTCTACTGTGTCAATTTTAATTCCCTCCTAGATCCTTTTCGTTCTTTCATATGCTGTCGCCAGCTTCTGAATTTCTATACCGATGGGTGTGTTTTTTGTTAGGATGCATAGTGCTTCGGATGACGTAGTTCGAAAGGCCTTTGCTATTTTTATATTTATGAGTCTCTGGACTCTTTGTAGTTTCAGTTTGTTGTGTCTTCTGTTGAAGACTTCAACCCACACTGGTGCTCCATATGTCAGAATCGGCAGTATGGCTCCTTTGTATATTATTCTCATAACATCACTATTTAGGCCCCAGTTTATTTTAGCAGATTTGGATAGTGCGTGAATAAGGTTAATACATTTTTGGCTGACGTATTCTACATACTGTGTGAAGTTAAATTTTTTGTCAAAAATTATGCCCAAGTACTTTAAGCTTTCTGTCTGCTGTAACTGTTTATTGTTGAGGTATATCTTGAGATCTCGTTCAATCACTGGTCTTCTTTTTGATATTACTAGCAGTTTTGATTTCTGCTCATTGAAGGTGATTTTGTTTTCTCGAGCCCAGCTTGATACTTTCTGGAGTTCGATATTGGCGTAATTTTCTAGTTCTAGAGCACAGCTTCCTTTAATGACCAACATTACATCGTCCGCAAACGCAATAACCTTTGTGTTCTTATTATATTTCAGATTCAGAAGTGAATTATACTGTATGTTCCAGAAGCCCGGTCCGCTATGTACGTACGTACGTACGTACGTATGTATGTATGTATGTATGTATGTATGTATGTATGTATGTATGTATGTATGTATGTATGTATGTATGTATGTATGTATTCTGTTCTTTAACTTTTTGTTAAATTTTAACTGCTTGTATACTTTGTGACCTGGTAGAGTGTAAGAGATGGCCCTATGGCCTTAACTCTGCCAGTATAAATGAATTATTATTATTATTATTATTATTATTATTATTATTATTATTATTTATGTATGTATGTATGTATGTCACTTCAACATGTAATCAAGCTATTACGGTCCCCTCGTTTCAATGTTGATTAAATGTGACAACAGCGCTTCCTCATTTCCGAGTTAGGGATGCAATTAAACTTTGCACTGTTTATATTGATTTTTGGCGGCGAGCAATAACACAGACACACCCCTCACGTTTTACAAGTCGAATGTTAACCTAATGAATGAGACGACAATACAACTACGCCATTGCCGGGATTTTAACTCAGATCGACGGTCGTCGTAAGCCAATGCTCTACCAAATTAACTACAAATACAATAAATTAAATCGACCAATATTTAATTGAAATCACCTGATGTCCAGATGTCTTGCCCAAATCAACCTTCTCTTTACGGTGATGACAAATCTCGAAATCGATTTTTTTTGTCAAAATAATTTTATTTATCTTAATGTAACGTAAAATGGGAATTTGAAAACAGCGAATAAAAGGCTACACCCTTCTCCTACTTGCTGTACATTAATAAGCTTACTGTACCAGATCTATTCGTGCCGATGCAAACGTATCGCGTTACGTTGAAGTATACCGTTGACGCATAAACAGTGCGACGTGTTGCATTAGCAGTATTGGTACACCAGACATTTATTCAGTGCGTGTTGCTGTGCCAGGGCTGTCGTACTGACGCTAAATAGGACGTGACACCACCAGCTTCGATAGTGCCTCCATTTAAATATTTGAGGCACTCAGAAGCAAAGTGATACAAGTGACATTTAGTAAGTTTTGAGATAAATGATTTTGAAGTTGAAAAGGAAATTAATAAATCTGTTACAGGACTGTGTTTCTGTAAATTTACAGTTGTGTATGTTGGTATCTATATTATTTAACGTATAAATAAAAATTATCTATTGTAAATCATTTTAGGTAAAATAGGGTCCTTAAGTCACTTGTATTATTTTTCCACAAAAATATTTTTCTGGAGAAGTAATATAAGTGCAAAAGATTGTAGTATTTGTATTTTATTTACAACAAGAACAAGAACATTGCTTACAACATTCAAACATTCCTGTCTTAACAGCATTTGCGCTTTCTGATTATCCTATTATAATACAAAATGTGTCTGTATAACCGAAAGAATCCCTCAGTCAATCTTTTTAACGTATCCAGCTGTTTGCTGACAACATGAAGTCCACTATAGTCTACTTAGTTTTTGTTTTTCATGAAAAGTGAGGGCTAATTTGATCGGTGTTCATTATAGATGCCTGTTGCTAGTAGCCAGAGTAGTCAATATACAGAGTATTTAAAAATACGGGGCATAATTTCAGGTAAATTTTTCCCACGTGTAGACAATAAAAATAGTTCATTACAACATGTGTCCGGAAATGCTTCATTTCCGATTTATGGCCTTCAAAACATTGAAATTCACCGGAACGTTTTTCTTTCCGCAGGTCGTTGTCATTACAAAAGATGTTCAAAATGTCCACCTCCTGCTTGAATACAGACCTCACATCGATGTCTCATTGACCTGCGAACACGATCCCAAACTCCAGGAGTATTGCGTACTGTATGTCCTCAGAACATGCCACAATTCGATTCCGAAGGGATTCCAAATCAGGCACCGGAGACGAATAAACCAATGATTTTAAAATGGCCCCACAAGTAGAAATCGAGAGGGTTCAGATCAGGTGAGCGTGGAGGCCAAGCAATTGGGCCACCTCTACCTATCCATCGATCAGAAAACCTTCGATCCAAGTACCGGCGAGCCATACGACTGAAGTGTGCAGGAGCGCCATCATGCAAGAAGTGAATGTGTTGACGATTGATCAGTGGAGTGAGTGTCTTCTAAAACATGAGGTATGGTGTTTTCCAGGAAGTTTGTGTACGCCTGCCCCGTAAGTCTGTTTACAAGTAGTACATGGGGTCCAACTTATCGATCACCAATGATACCGGCCAACATGTTGAGGGAGAACCGCACCTGGTGATGAGATGGAACAGTTGCACGTGGGTTTTCATACGCCCATACATGCTGATTGTGGAAATTTGTTATGCCATCTCGTGTGAACTGTGCTTCATCTGTAAATAATACTAAGGCAGGAAAGTTCGGATTTACACCACACTGCTGCAAGGACCGCTGACAGAACCTAACTCGTGAAGGATAATCTGCTGGTGATAGGGCCTGTACACGTTGCAAATGATAAGGATACAATTGATACTCTTTCAACCGTCTCCAGACAGTCGTATGAGGAACATTGACTTGCAACGCTACCCTTCGTGTGCTGATAGAAGGAGTCATGTTCACAGCCTCCAGAATCTCCTCCTGTACTTCTAGAGTTGTAGATCTTGGTCGTCCCCTTCCCAAACCAGGAGAGTTAAATTTTCCATACTCGCACAGACGGTACTGGAGACGTACAAATGTCTTCCGATCTGGACATTGTCGCTGTGGGTACCTCTCCTGGTACAAACGACGAGCCAACACAGCATTGCTGTCCGCCTTATCGTACATGAAGTGTATCTCTGCCAGCTCTTGATTTGAATACATGTCGCACAGTCTAACGCCTACACAACACTGAATGTAACCTTCGCCTCGGAATGAACTGTCAGAGTGCCCTCTTAATGTCTCCTTTGACGGCAACGACCTGCGGAAAGAAAAACGTTCCGGTGAATTTCAATGTTGTGAAGGCCATAACTCGGAAATGAAGCATTTCCGGACACATGTTGTAATGAACCATTTCGATTGTCTACATGTGGGAAATACATACCTGAAATTATGCCCCATATTTTTTAAACACCCTGTATATATCAAATTGATATTGAAATAGTCGTGAAATCCGCATTACCTGGTAATGTTTATCTTGTCTCAGTACCAATAAAACCAAGTCCCTTCAAATGAGGGTGGGGATTATAGGAGGATTGTAAATTTTCAGAATTCCTTTCAAAATTTTGTTATTGTACAGGCTGCCGGAACTCAGTTTCTTGAAAGACAAGCTCAGTGACGGAACTGCACAGTACGAAGAGAAATATTTTGTTATTTTATTATGCGCTACAAAATGTATCAACTAGTCCCTTCCGACACTGGATGGATGGACGGCATCGCTCCACTCCCCCATCGCTATAACAACACAGACGAAGTAAGACATATCTCCTTTCTCTCTCTTTTCACAGTGAGACAAGATACATCACACATCCTTTAGTTTAAACATTCAGGAGTGTCATTATACCTGCTTTGGCTTATCTTGTCTCAGTAGCAATAAAACAAAGTCCCTTAAAATGAGGGTGGAGATTATAGGAGGGTTGTAAATTTTCAGGATTCCTTTCAAAACCTTGTTATTGTACAGGCTGCCGGAACTCAGTTTCTTGAAAGACAATTTCAGTGACGGAACTTCACAGTACGAAGAGAGATATTTTGTTATTTTATTTTGTGCTACAGAATGTATCAACTAGTCCCTCCGCCACTGAATGGATGGACGGCATTGCTCCACTCTCCCCATCGCCATAACAACACAGACGAAGTAAGACATAATTATCTCCTTTCTCTCTCTTTTCACAGTGAGACAAGATTCATGACACAGGCTTTACCTGTGTTGTAAACAAGTCATTTTCGAAGAAACCAGGAGGAATATTTTAGATATCCTCTATATTATTATTATTATATACTGTACCTATATGCTTTATAAATTATTTTAATACGCAATAGTACTTACATTAGTTAAAACGTAATGTGTTAATACAATACAAACATAAATAATATAAATATAATTTACTTGCATGATGAACAAACTAACACTTTCAATCATTTTATTTGTAATACGCCGAATTATAGGTCTATAATCTAACGCGCGTTCTGTACATTTATGTGGAATAACAGTACGTCCTCTCTTGAAGAAAGGACAGTAGAATACTGCATAGATATTGCAATATGGAACTTACTGCACGAGGAGTCTTGCTGTCCCAAACAATATCAGTCAATTAACTTATAGGCTATTGGGGGCACGACAACTAACAATAATCGAAACTCTAAGTGTACGCCGACGTTAACCCAATGAGTGGGACGATAATATTTGTGGTAGTGAAGGCCAAGTTTGTAAGGGTTTTGTAGTGGTTCTCCTGCTTTCTTCTTCATTCGGCTAATACGTTCCAAAACTTCCATTTCGTTAGTCTATATGTAGAAACATGGTATCTACTTGTGTTTATTAGGCGTCGGGCCGACCTTCTGCCGCAGTCAGTTTTCCTCGTGGTTTATTCGTACATTGGTAGGTGGCAGTAGTGATGAGTTTTAGACTCAGATATCTTCGGAGAGGAATCGGAGCCGTGGATCTCACCTTGCAAGAGACTTGTGCACTGAAAAGGATCTCTGAGGTATTGCAGACCATGACTAGAAGTATGGTATTTGAACATGTTGGCTGGAGGGACATGCATGGTGTGATGAACGGTAGATTCTGGTAAGTCTAGCAGCATAATCAACACAGTAATCATTCCGTAGAAGGTGCACTGAAACCTATTTGGACTGCAGTAGTGCAGTGCATAGGGGTGATACTATCCTTGCTGGTGGTGATCAACATCAATTGGTTAAATTGTGTTCATATTCAGTTTCGACGATTGAACTCATTTAGAAGTAGAGATTTATAGGCCACATTGCATAAAAAGATACTCAAAATCAGATGTTATGACTTCATATTAATTTTAATAAAACTAAAGCATCATCTTCTGCGACATCTGGAGAAAGAAGTAAGGAAGAGACTAATGAAGTGCTTTCTGTGGAGTGTGGCATTGTAGGGACATAAACATGGGCATTACGACAAAGTATAGAGAAGCGACTAGAAGCATTTTAAATGTGGATATTGAGAAGAATCGAGCTTGTAAAATGGCCAGAATAGGAAATGAAGCGGTGTTGAAAAGAGTGGGTGAATATAGACTGATGCTGAAACTCACCAGAAAGAGGAAAGGAATTAGTTGGGTCACTGCCTATGAAGAAATTGTCTTCTGAAGGATGCACTGGAAGGAATGGTTAACGGGAGAAGAATTCGGGGCACAAGAAGATGTATGATAGACGACATTAAGATGTATGAATGAAGTGCGGAGACTAACAAGCAAACATTCTCATGGGGGCAGATAAAGTTTTTTTTTTCTTCCATCATGTTAATAGTATCAAAACAAGTGCTTGTAGAAGTTTTGGCCACTCGATATCAATTATGAGCGCCCCCTAGAAAGTAAGTTTCTCTGGGACAATTTACAGAAAGAAAACACAATTTTATGGAAATATTTACTGAAACAGATACAGATATTGTTGAACTATTTTTGAACATATTATCCACCGGAAATGAGACAGTTGTCATAATGTGGATCAACTTTTGTATTCCTGTGTCGTAGAAGTCTGCCGCCTGGGATCGGAACCAGTTGTGACAGCCATCTGCACCTCTCTGTTAAGCCCACCGCATGAGAAATGTCTCAATTCGGGTGGGAAATATGTTGAAACATAGCTCAACAATTGCTGTAAATTAAATTAAATTAAATTAAATAGTGATTTATTTGAAGACGCTCGCAACTCTTGAGGTTATATAAGCGTCGCCGGTGGACCGGAATTTTTCCCCGCAGGAGTTCGTTTACGTGCCAGTAACGCTACTGACTTGAGCCTGTCGCATTTAAGCAGACTTAACTGCCATCGACCAGGGCCGCGATGGAATCTATAACCTCGAGCACAGAAGACCAGCGCTATACCGACTGCGCTACCCAGGCCGACACAATTGCTGTATCTGTTTCAATAAATCTTCACATGAAATTGTGTTTTATTTGTGTAAACGGCCCCAGGGAAGCTTACTTTCTAGGGGACCCTAGTAATCGCGCTCGAATGGCCAAAATTTGTATAAGCACTTGTTTTGACATTATTAAATGGTGGAAGAAGAGAAATTCACTTTTTTTCTCTGCCTCCATGAGAGTGTTTGCTTGTAAAACGAAGCAGAAAATAAGGAAGATTGGAGAATGCTGGGTTTTGCAGTGAAAGATCTGCCCTTGGGCAGAAAACTATGAATCAATGACCTTCCAAGTGCAACAATATAGACCTGCTGTCTCCTATAGGTAAGCACATAGACAATTCATTTGCTAGAAATTGACTTCAAACACTGAATTTCTAATTGTTATTTAAGATGTAGATAATGATGTTATTTAACGTTATATTATTATTGTTGAAATAAAAACTTATTAGAAAACCTTGGTTCCAAAAACGTTGCATAACGTTCATAACATGTTTATCTTGGCGTTACAATCAAACCTTAATTGAAACGTTGCTGAAATTAAAAATTAGTTCGTGGAGAATAACTTGTTCGCATTACGTCCAAATACAGTAGGCCTATCTATGCGAGATCTAATTTCTACTTGAACGAGTTCGGAAAGGACGTCAAGTTAAAAAAATATCGTTCATAAACTGAACAGGTTAATCTTTCTTCGTTTGGATACATTATTTTCAGATTTAGAATTACCTTTTTCAAGTTGTCTTTTCCTACAAAGTCACATATTTCAGCGCGACTGCTTCCTGTAGCCATGTTTATCTGTGCGTGACGTCACACGCTTACAATTATGAAGATCATACTCTCAGCATAGCATTTGCTTAAGCCAAACAAAAAGTGGTAAGTCCTGGACCGTAAGAGTGCAACTCCAATATGTCCTGAATAATCTTTTACGGTTTAGCCGTAACAAACTGTTGCAAGTCGGTAAAATGAGGAAAATTTGTACATTATTTAAACAATGTACAAATAATACATACATTCATTCATTCATAGTGTTCTGCCCAAGAGCAGGTCTTTCTCTACAAACCCGGCAGTCTCCATTCTTATCTATTTTCTGCATTCCTCTTTGTCGCCGCATATGATCTATATAGGCCTATTTTAATGTCGTCTATCATCTGATAACTTCTTCTGCCCCCAACTCATTTCTCGTTCACCATTCCTTCCAGTGCAACCTTCAGTAGGCAGTTTCTTCTCAACCAGTGACTCAGCCATTTCCTTTTCCTCTTTCTCATCAGTTTCAGCATCATTCTTTCTTCATTTACTCTTTCCAACACAGCTTCGTTTCTTACTCTGTCTGTCCATTTCACACGCTCCATCCGTTTCCATATCCACATTTCAAATGCTTCTATTCGCTTCTCTTCACTTCATTGTAATGTCCATGTTTCTACCCCATACTATGCTACACTCCACACAAAGCATTTCACTAGTCTCTTCCTTAGTTCTTTCTCCAAAGGTCCGCAGAAAATATGCATTTTAATAGGTAAAGGTAAAGATACTCCCATACATACTGTGACATACATGGGGGCGTGGAGGTAGAGCTCCATGCATTCTTTGATCTCGGAACCATAACGAGATAGTGTGGTCGGCACCACTCTCCGATCGCTATTTTACTCCCGGAAAAAATCTGGTACTCAATTAGAAAGGAAACTGAATGAAACTCGAGGGCCGTTCTGAAAGTTTGGTTACGAGAAAATCCCGTCACCATCCAATCGAACCCCACATCTTTCAGTTCAAAGCCATTTGCCCTATTATCTAAGCTACATTGCGGCCACATTTTTCAATAGATCAGTCTTTATTCTTTCATTTGCATAATTATAACGTATGCCTATAAATACGCCACAGGTATAAAGTTGTTAGCGCGCCAAGATAGAGTTGCGTCGAAAATCTGTCCTTTTTATCCAATAATAACGTTAATTAATGTTAAATATTTTCTTCTATCATAGTTATGAATTGAAGCGATGAACGTGCTTAATACATTAAAATAACCTTCATCAAAACACTCAAGACCGTAGTGAATTTTACGTTTCACCATCTCAAAAAGTTCGACGATGGAATACGGAACGGTTGAATGGCAGTTCTAACTCTTACTGGAGTGCAGCATAGAGACTGCAGTCCCCCAGGGAGTAAAGTTTACTCATTTCAGTTCGATGTTCTGTGTTGCCCCAGAGGGTCGACCAACGTTGTTATTTGCTCTTGTAACTAGCAGTCATCCTGATTGGTAATTTTGAAGAAATATTACTGAAACCTTATACTGTAAGACAGCAATGTTTGAAATAATTCGGTTATCAGGATGCATATAGAGATGTAACATAATTAATATGAAACACACAAGATAAGTCCAGATTAAGTAACTTACAAGAACACTCTGCTACAGGTGTAATTAATGCAGGATGATCAAGAATTAATATGATATGATATGATATGATATGATATGATATGATATGATATGATATGATATGATATGATATGATATGATATGATATGATATGATATGATATGATATATATGATATGATATGATATGATATGATATATGATATATGATATATGGTATGATATGATGATAATAGTAATAATAATAATAATAATAATAATAATAGTAATTCTTTATTTATACTTGCAGAGTTAACACTCTACCAGGTCACAAAGTACACAAGCAGTTAAAATTTAACAAAAAGTTAAAGAACAGAATACTAACATATTACAAAAATAATAATAATAGCATAATAAAATCGACACTAAACAACATGAAAATAATACCATAATAGAAAAAAAGAAAAAAAAAAGAAAGTAAAATACATTGGAATATAGTGAAAGCAACTCATTTAGTACAAATGGTTAATATGGAAAAACGTAAGGAAGAATATATCAAAATGGAATGTAATAAAATAGTAATAAAAAAGAAAATAAATACGAAAATTAAATAAAATTCACGATAAAAAGGCTATGATAATAAATTCATCGGCTGACAAAGAGAACAAAAAGGGAAAAGGAAGGAAAAAGAAATATATAGCCTATAGTTTTACAAAACTATGGCAGAGAAAAGGGTTTATAACTGAAAGGAATCTAATTCAAAAAGTGCAATTTTAATTTATTTTTGAAACTAGACAATGTCCGACAGTCTCTGATATGTTGTGGTAGAGAGTTCCAGAGATGAGCTGCAGAGACGGTGAAAGATGAAGAGTAGAAGGATGTTTTGTGTTTAGGAATGGAGAGTGTGATATGGTGTTGTGAGCGAGTATCTATTTCGTGATATGAGGACACATGTTGAAAACGAGAAGCTAAGTAGCTAGGGTTAGAGTTCTGAAGAATATCGAAGATTAAAGTGAGGGAGTGAATAGTTCTTCGCTCTTTGAGGCGGACCCAGGACAGCATAGTTAGTGAAGGTGTGATACGGTCAGATCTACGGACGTTGCAAATAAATCGAACGCATGCCTTATGAACACGCTGTAGTCTGTCAGTCAGTCTCATGTTAAGTTCAGTGTAGAGAGTGTCACAGTAATCAAAATGAGGCATCAAGAGCGACTGCACTAAATTCTTCTTGAGAAGCAAAGGAAGGAAAGTTATGATTCTTTTTAGTGTGTGAATTTTCATAAAAATTATTTTACATATGTGTGTGATCTGAGTATTCCAACTTAAGTTTTTGTTCATATAAATTCCTAGATTTTTTACTCTATCACTGTAAGGGATAATAGTTTCATTCATTTTAACAGGAGATATGTCACCTGTATTTAATTTACTTGAAAGTCGTTGATGTCCCATTATAATTGCCTGTGATTTCTCTGAGTTCAATTTCGCCCAAACTTTTTCGTCCATGAAATAATTGATTTTAGGTCATTGTTTACTTCATTTATTGCGTAATTTAGTGCCGATATAGGTGCAGAGGTATATATTTGTAAGTCGTCAGCAAATAGGATATGTCTACAATGTTTAATAGATTGTGATATGTCATTTATGTAGATCGTAAAAAGTAGAGGTCCAAGAACTGAGCCCTGTGGTACACCTGCACCCACAGTGCGCCAGGAAGAAAAACGATCAGAGACTCGCACACATTGTTGGCGTACTTGAAGGTAGGAGGTAAACCACGACACTGAATTTTCTGATAAATTAAGAACTCGGAGCTTGCATAGTAACAGATCTAGGTCAACTGAGTCAAAGGCTTTGCTGAAGTCAAGAAGTGTCAAAATGGTCAATTTTTGTTTATCGGAGGCTTCCCGTATGTCTTCCGTAACTTTAAGTAATGCTGTATTTGTGCTATGTCCAGTTCTGAAGCCTGTCTGATACTCGTCAAGTAAATTGTGTTCGTTCAAGAAGTCCGTCAATTGTTTGTGAACAATGCGTTCCAGTGTTTTTGACAGGGTAGGCAGGATGTTTATAGGCCGATAGTCATTTAGGTTTGAAGGATTATTATTTTTAGGAAGCGGGCGTACATAAGCTTTCTTCCATAGGGTCGGATATGTCGAGGTCATAAGCGAGGCATTAAAGATGTGTGTCACAGTTGGCAGTATTACGTCTATGATTTTACGCAGTAGAACAATGCTGATGCAGTCGAAATTCTCTACTAAACTAAAATGAATTAACTAAAACTTCTAAGGACTAAACTGTGATAAGCTAAAATAAACCTAATAGAATTGTCTGATAAGAAAAATAGAGAAAAAAATAAATCTAATTCAATAACAAGAGAAAATTAAATCTAAGTCAATGTAGGATACCAAGGAACACGCACTGACTCACTGCAGTTCATTTTTGCGGGTGATTCGCCTCTTCGTATCGCCTGTCTTCACAATTATTGCGCCATCCTGTGTCCATACGTTGTGCAGACCGTACTTTGTGATTCAGTCCTTCAAAAGTTGATGTCGCACACGCGTCAAATCTTCTCTCAACACAATTCCAGAATTTTTGAGCAGTAAATATGGTGCGGTGCGGTGCGGTGCGGTGCGATGTGATGTGATGTGATGTGATGTGATGTGATGTGATGTGATGTGATGTGATGTGATGTGATGTCAACATTTATATCCATGTAATGTGGACCTCACAATTTGCATTCGGTGCTACAGTTACATTCATTACAATTATACCTTTTGTAGATGCTCTTATAATTTAACTTTCGACCCCATTTATATCATTCAAAATTGACACTTTTACGACTCTGTTCTTGATTTTCAGTACACTTATATCGAACACACACTGTTTCTAATAATACTTGATACTAAAACATACTACACCATTGTCCAATATGTTCGTTACTATGTCTGTTTCTTGTGTACATTTCATTTTCAGATCTCGCTACTTTTCTACATATTAATTTCACTAACCTAGCTAGGCTCCCCCGCCATACTCTTCACCTAATTTCATTATCTCTATCGTTTTACTTAACTTCCTATTAAACTTCTCTAATTCATTGAAAATTGACACTTTTACCACTCCGTCCTTGATTTTCAGTTCGCTTAGACTATATCGAACACACACTGTTTCTACTAATACTTGTTACTAAAACATATTACACCACTATCCAATATGTTCGTTATTATGTCTGTTTCTTGTGTACATTTCATTTTCAGATCTCACTAATTTTCTACAGGTTATACTTCGCTATCCTAGTTAGCCTCCTCCACCATACTCCTTACCTATTTTCATTACCTCCATCGCCTTGTCTAACTTCCTGTTATACTTCTCTAATTCATATTTATATTTATTTACTAAGTCCTTAGTCGTCTCTTCCTTAGCCGTCTCTGTACCAGAAACATTCACTTCACTATTTTCTGTTATAAACTCGTCATTCTTTTTCTTCACTTCACTTCTCACTATTTCAGCTCTTGCACTCACAGAAACAGTTTCACTTCTCCTCTCGGCACTGACCTTGCTTTCCGCTAATCTGTTTAAATCACTTCCCAAATCACTTGAATTTTTACTCGTGTCAAACTTCATTGCATTTGTGGTACTTACGCCGCTCTTATCTGATTTCTTCACATATGTTTTCTTCTTCTGTATTCTTGATATCAGCAGATGATCAAGAATTAAACACCTTCAAAATAATTGTATTATGCGGTGACTGTGTTACAGATTATACTCTATGCAGAGTGTAACGAAAAAAGTAGGCAAATCTTTAGTTATGGATTCCTCATTTGTATCTAAGAAAAATGTTTATATCATCATGGATTTCTGAGTAGGGCTTGTAAGAATGATCATAGTGCACTCCAATATGTTTGTTTGTTGTAATTGTTATGATGCGTTCCTTTTACATTATCTCGGATGAACTGTTCAAAATGTCCACCCCCTGCCTGAATACAGGTCACATGCTCGTTTTCTAATCTAGATCCGAATATAACATTTGTTTTATTTTCTAATAGCCTTGCAGAACGACGGAGTGTTTCTTTATTATCCACAGGAGTTGAAAACATCAACGACTTTAAGTGCCTCCACGTTAATAAGTGCAGTGGGTTGAAATCTGGTGAGCGTGGAGGTCAAGAATGTTCGGATCTCGATGAGACGAGGTGTGTATTTAGGAAGGAGGTGGAAATTTTGAGCAATTCATGTAAGGGAATGTAAACAGAATGCATCATGATAATTTCAGGAATTAGAATGAACTAAGATCATACTTGCAGTCACTACTCAGAAACCAAGCATTTTCGGACCCATGTTGATAGGTATAACAATTTTTTCTTCTATACATATGAGGAATCCATACCTGAAGTTTTGTCCTCGTTTTTCGTTACATCTGTATAATCTAATAAATCCTTATTTGGAAAGAAACTGTCACATATATTTCTACAGATGTACATTTTCATACATTACTTACTTACGCTCTTAAATATAGTCTAAGACCTACATAAAACGATGATGAAATGTTGAACTTATTTCATTATTGGTACATAAATAATAACATTATCACGAGGACACAAACGTTACTGTACCGTAACAGTAGAAGTTTAGTCATCATTCACAATGGAAACTTAACGGTACCAAAAGGCTATGAAATAAAACATAGCCGTAAACAGATAACTGCAAACAATAAAAAAATCACTGAAGTTACCGCAAACGAAAAGCTTGGAGTTTGCACTCTTCTGCATTCACATTTTCGTTCACTTCTAATCGTTGTGAATGATCTGACCGAAAACTTTTCCGTTCACGACGCGTTTGCGTTACCGTTTCCTTGTGAATGACCATTTAATCTCAAACGATTGTTTTATGTAATACAGTACAGCGTCTAGTTTAGGCACAGTGAAAACGTAAAGAAAGTGCAGGTAACTTGTGGAGGGAGGACGAGCCGTACGATAAACACGAGGGATGTACAAGGTTTTAGTTACAACATTTATAGCGGAGCATTAATTATATTTTCCAAAAAAAAAAAATACACAACGTTAACTTATAGGCCTACACATTTTAACAAACAAGCAATTGTAACGTTGAAATAATTCAATATAACAAATCAAATTTTGCTACTTATATGATGTTGCTTTCAAACAGCATTTTTACTGTCATGAATTTCATTATCTGTACGACTAACATAATATCACCGTATTCTGTACTGCACCTAAATAAATTGAAATTTGAGAAGGGATAATTATTTTTAGGAAATAGTGTTGTCACTTCAGACCAATATACTGCAGTTCTGTTAATTCGGCTATAGAAGATAGTGATATTATGTTAGTCATAAAGAGAATGAAATTCTTGATCGTAAAAAATGCTTTTTGAAAGCAACATTAGGCCTAGACTATATAAGTAGCAAAACTGGATTTGTTATATTAAATTATTTCAACGTTACAATTGCGTGTTTGTTAAAATGTGTCTATGATAACGTTATGCAAATTTGTGTGTGTGTGTTTTTTTTAATATAATTTCAAATAATCCTCCGCCATAAATATTGTAACTAAAACCTTATGCATCCCTCATGTTTATTGTACGGCACCTTCTCCCCCCACACGTTACCTGCACTTTGTTTACGTTTCCACTCTGCCTAAACGAGACGCTCTACTGTACTTTGGAACCGTTTGAGATGCGCGGTAACGTATTTGGTAAGGAGTTGCGCTACAAGACGGACTGTCACATGTTTGATTTCCGATGGCGTGAATGTAATTTTTTCTATTAATCGAAAGCTTTCACCCGCATTATGAATCTGGAGTTCACTCAACATCTAACAGGAAGGAGTGCTGCTTTGGGGACAAAGGCGGTCAGCAGGAGAACTGACATCCCTAATGCTACTCAGTACTAATTTTCTCGTCAAGTAGTGGGACGTTCGGCTCCTACAACTCTAAAGGTAGAAACACATTATTGACACGGCACGGCACGGAATGTGATTTCCTGTGCTGTCACGTTCTGCATTCAATGTGTGGTATTCGTTTTCTCCATGTATTTACGTTGCTTAAAATCACACTGTCCCCACGCCACGGACGCCACGTCCTCTCCAGTGCAGCTCTCGTGCCATCACATTTAGATTTTCTGTTGCACCGGACATCGGTGGATGGTGGAGAGTACGTGCAGATTCATTATGGAGTAATGTATGATGAATTTTTGTATAATTTTAAATGCTCTAATTATAGAGACTTGAACATGAGAAACGTAGGATGTGAGGAAATAGGAAGAGATTTGAATATGAGCGGTCAATACTACAATTTATTATGTCAATTTATCCAGTATTAGTAACTAAATTATAGACTGAAGTAAACTTTTTACTACCATTATTACTATTACTACTGTATTGTTATACACGTATCTTAATTTTGCGGTCTACTTCGACGAACAACATTTAATGACAGAATAAGAAGAAGGCAATGAAAACACACAGCAGCAGTTGCAATAAAATTATCGCGTCCTTTATCTGCGCCATCAAATTCTACATATTTCCACCACAGGATGACGCTCTACGAACTGCAGGACCATCCCCTCACAAACTGTGAGCCAATATATCCGGTGAAGCTATCTCTTCTCATTCAATCATACATCTGCATATAATAATAGACTATGTGTTTATAAAGTGATTAACAACAGACAATGCGAATAAATAAGTTATCAGGATAAACATAATTGAGACAGAAACACATACTCAGCCCTGAGGGGAAAGGTAGAGAGAGAAGACTCTGTGGGATGATGTATTACCTACGGAAACGTTCTGATTATTATGGTGGGATAGAAAATGAAGCTCTCTCCTCGGCATAAACTAGAGCTCTTCCGGTCTGCAGACTGTAGCCCTATTGACAGAAGCAATCTGGTTTTCCTAGTCCTAGTGAAATAAGTCTCCATTATCTATCAGGAATCTATCCAATGTCAACTATAGTTATAGCGACATCAATGGCGTCAAAGGCTTTGGTGGCTATAAATAATATACAGGGACATCATTTTATTTTTATTTCAATTTTTATTGCACCTGAGTTTTTGAATGTACTTCACTCCCACCCCTTCTACTAATGACATTCACCCGTCCTCCACACAGATCCAAGACCGCATATACAGACATAGTAGCCTTACGGCCATAGTAAACAGTACGTTCCAAAAATATGTTCGCGTTTTCCAGTGACGAAAGAACTTTCAATATTGAATCATTTTCGCACACGTACTGTCGTCCATTTGCCTACGTCGTATCCCGGTTTCCCCCACCAGCTTTTATTCGCCAGCTAATGGCTGGGCTGTCTTAGCTCTTTTCTGAGAATATTAATGTCTGTTAGGAATTGGACGTCTACGTAATATTATACAACTGTTTAAAATAATTTAAATAAAAGGGCCTCGTTATGTAATTAACTTTTACGTGATATCCTCCCTTTCTACGACCCTACGACATAACCACTTGGACGGACAGTAGATAGTATGTCTGAGTAATTTTATCTTTTCGGATCGGGCAGAAGTGAAGATTGAATTTACAGTACGTAAGGTAATTGTTCAAATAGTAGGTACATAATTATTTCAACGTGAGTTACTAGTACTAAGGACGAAACTGGTAATTGGGATTAGGCACAATAGTCTATAGTGCGATAATGTGCACATTAGAACTGAAGCCTGTATCGAAATGAACGGCCACCATTTTCAAAAATGTGTTTAAATATCCATATTATGATTATTTTTCAATTTAACTTCATTCTCTATATCGTACGCTAATGTGCTGTAGGCGGTATAATATGCACTGCATAATGAATACGTCCGATTGAATAGCTCAGTTCGTGAGTAAAAACACTCATTGTTAATACTGTACTGTATTTTGATTAAAAAAAACCTAATGAAAATTATCAAACTAAAAATAGCGATATTTCCTAGTTTACGTAAATGGATGAACTACTTTTCTTCCCTCCTATACCTAGTAAAGTGATTTGTTTGTATATTACGTCAGTATCATCGAACTCAAGTCGTGGAAGGAGGTAGCAAACGGTGTTGATCCAAAGGTAGAACCAGGTTAATATTAAAAATGTTAGTAAAAATAAAATGACGTCCCTGTACAAGAATCGTAAATATTGAGTAACGTTTTTCATTTTTAGGTGAATTTCGTAAATTATACGCAAATTTTTAAGCGTTAAGAGTATTTGAGACGAAATTCACAAATTATATGAACATTTAAGTGACTGTTACTGTACACTTTTACTACGTCATATTTTTTACCAATAAAACGATACGGAAAAGAGTCTTTCAACCAATCATGGCTGCTTATCGCACAATTTTATCACTTCCTCAGCATTTGTTTTTTTTTTTTTTGTTTGCCAACATTTCAAACTGCAAATTCTTTACGGTATTATAAAATATGCTGTACGATCGTCATTTGCTTCCCGCATAGATAGTCACATAAAATGGCGGCTCCATTCAAACGTTTGGTTAAAGTAACATAACAGAAATTTAGTAAGTCAGTAATATATACTTTATTGTATTCATTTCTTCTAATCTTTATATACTTTCTTCTTTCTTTATCACCTCCCTAACATTTGTTTCTTTGTTTGCGTACATTTCAAACTGAAAACTCTTTACGGTACTATAAAACATACTTTGCGATCGTTATTTGTTTACGGTATAGACAGTCAACTGAAAATAGCGGCTCCGTTCTAACATTTTGGTGAAGCTAACATTAGTGAAAAAGCATTTTCGTAATTAAATTAATATTTTATTGTATTAGAGTACTTTATTTCTTCTAATCTTCATATATTTTCTTCTAATCGTCAATTAAATCCCACTCGAGCTTTGATTTTCTCTAGATAAATCAAAACCTCTATTGAGATTACTGTTGATAAAAGTCCTTCCTTGACATACTACAACTTTTTTAAGGAGAACAGTACATCTTTCACCGCGCAGGGTAGGGGTACCCTTTGCGAAACAAAAAATTGTGGAATCTAAAATGCTTACACTGTAAGAGTTTATTGAACTACATCGTACGCGCTTTAAGAGCTGCACGAATCGCATTTTTTAATTCTTTACATTATTTAAATAGAATGCGTTCACTGATTCGTATCACAAGAATCGCCTATAGGAAAATGCGGACGGAGCCCTCGGCAGAGCAACTCTTTCGGCGCGTGCAACGTTTACTGATGACGTCATAGCCGAATTCTAGTTAGTGAACAGCACCACAAGAATTATGCGTCCAAATTTTCTTCTTGAAGTACAGGATTTGCCACTGGAAAGCTGACAGGTGCAATGAATGACGGCACGCTTATCACAGTTGTTCAGAATTACGAAGAATTATTTAATGTAAAAAAACAGATTAGAGCAATTATCAACGTAGGGAGAATATATGAGAAGAGATTGGAACAATAATGAAGCAACTACGTATGTTTTTCTTTTTTAGTTTTTTCATATCTTACATTTAATATTATTATTATTATTATTATTATTATTATTATTATCCATATATTGTTTGCAAGACAAAGTATATGATTATGTCTCGTGACCAGAATATTGTACGAAATGGAAACTTAAAAATTGGAGATTTATCCTTCGAAGAGGTGGGAAAATTCAAATATCTTGGAGCAACAAGAAACAAATATAAATGACACTCGGGAGGAAATTAAACGCAGAATAAATATGGGAAATGCCTGTTATTATTCGGTTGAGAAGCTTTTGTCATTATGCGGGTAAACATGCGGGTTCCGTAAAAGTCATTTGTAAGAAAGTATTATTATTATTATTATTATTATTATTATTACTATTATTATTATTAATTATTTTTTTTGAAGCCTCATAGGCCTATAAAATTAGAATATTTATAATTGTGATAATGATAACTGATAATATAATAATAATAATAATAATAATAATAATAACAATAATAATATTACTAAGTTATTATTGGTAGTATTTTTTCCTTTCTTTGAAGATTCAAATTGTGCACAGTTATAGCACGAAGGGCCGTACATGTGTTTGTATTTATTATGTATAATTAAATGCAATTCATTCATTCATTCATTCATTCATTCATTCATTCATTCATTCATATTTTATTTCTAGACCCCAAAAATGCGAGATTTCTTGGAGAAAACGTACATTGTTGGTTACGTACAGAACTGACAATAATTATCTCTACAAGACACATTTTAATTTTTTTGATGCGGGTGATACTGATGCTGATCTGTGAGCGCACTCCACATAACTATTGCGATTAGTGCAGCTCTTGCGGCACGTATGGGCTGATTAGTGAACGCTTACTTGACCTTAGACTACGAGCCACATCAAAGTGCTCATTAACATTAGCATGAACCAATTTAGCCAGTATGATCACGCCAGTGACACCATCTTCCTTCGCTTCGGATATGAGGGCATCTAAATTGCACATACTTGTAATATGAGCAGTGCTGCGCAGCCTGTCTCAGTAATATCTCGGCATGTAGCGCAGTTACAGATCTGTGCGACAACTTCTTTGGTTTACAGTCGCGAGTTCTGCAATATTAAAGTTATAATTAGAGACGAGAATTCCATGCACTTCAGTGTTCTTATAGAAACATAGGTCATAGCTCGAAGTTAGTGCTCATCCATTTCATCACTTTCCTGTTCCAAATATGTGTACTTTTGCCGTACATATTTGCATGTTTTGGCCTTTTGGGGATAAAACATGCATAACTTAATAATGCATACAAAATACATCATATTCAGTTTAAATGCATGTTTTAATGGTTTTGAATGGACACCTCAGTTTCTCGATTTTTATGTCCCTTATTTTAACTTCAGGAATCAGGAAAAGAAAAAAAAAACGAAATAACAGAAAAATGAAATAAAATGTTAAGATTTTCACAATAAAATGTTAGAGGACCTTCCACTGGACGAAAGTTCACTTTTATAACATTTTACTGACGATTCTCTACAGACTACTTGTCATAAATGGGTTTATTACGTTGGATATTTTGAGAACAGTAGAGAGGAAATATAGTGGAAACTACCGACAAATAATTTAGGTCAAAAGCACCCTATTTCAGGGAGGTTGTAAATTCTCTCTCTTTTCCATTTTTAGTAGAGATTTAGATACCTCTAAAATTGGAATCATTCGCTAAACTGTCTTTGCAGTGTGTGAACCTCGTAAGTTGTTAATGTGTTTGTTTATTCTGTTTGCGTGTGTTAATGTGGTTCTAACATTCGGATGAATTGTACTAAACAATTTCAAGTCGATCAGTATATTGTATCTGCTTCACTTATTGCAAGAATGCAAAAAAGGAAAGAATCTGCAAAGAATTCTATAAATCCCTCAGTTATGCTGTGGGAAAGTGGGTATAGCGACGAAAAGCAAACTGGACAGTGTCATATATGCGAACCCGGACTACGGATTCTTTTGTTCAGTGAAGAAGGTTATTTGTGGTGATAACTTGAATGAAGAATTTAACCTGGTATTGTGACAAATGTGTTCATTCAAGTTTGCACCCATAACTTCTTGCGATGTAGAGAGGTCATTCTCTGCCTACAAAAACATATTGACTGGCAAGTGCAGGAATCTCACAGAAACCAATTTAGAAATGTTAGGTTATTAACTGTGCGAAAAAAAAGTGAAGTGAAATAAGATTTGTAACAAAAATAAAAGTACATATTTTAATGAATTGTTTGCTTGATAGTGCATATTTCATAGTTTGATAGCGCATGAATGCATGCATACTTTGGGATTTTATAGTGCATGAAATTCTCGTTTCTAGTTATAATAGATACACACCATACATTTTGAATTTCGCTTCATATGAAGATAAAATACATTGCTTAGCCTTCATTGATTACTTCTCTTAATATAGATCCATATTCTTCATTTGTAAACCGAAAGAAAAATAAAATATTGGAACGAACATAACTGCAGTTTCATTCCCAAAAATCGGTGGCGTTTTCTACGTGCCGCACAGTTGTCCAAAATCCATATTCAGGAGGACAAAAGTAGAAAAATGACATGTCAAAAATGAAATAAAACCCTTAAATTATTTTTTCCTATATAACTGAATAACATTCAATTGCTTATCTTAATCAGCGGAGGTGGCTGCAGAGCGAGATAAGAAGCCCGTGTTTTTTTTTTTTTTTTTTTTTGTAACATGCCACATTTCTCCAACCAGCATTCTTACTTAGCAAGCGTCGCGAGTTTTCTGTTTTCTTTGTGCTGTATCTCTGTTGTAAGTGCTTGATTCCCTTTATATTTGGTATCAACATGTCAAATAGTTCTTTAGATATGTAACACTGTTTTTTTTGTACATTTAATGTTGTTATAGCATGTCAAAATAGCATGAATGGGAACTGGACAAAATATAAAATATAACCATTGAGTGCAGACTTGGCTAAGGTAGAGAGAAAAAAAACACCCTTTGTTCCGCCCCAAAATGATTTTTTTTTTTCATTTCCTCGAGTATTTATCTCTATTTGAAATGAAGTCCTAAGGTCCGCAGATTTGCGGAAGGAATAAATTATGCGCACTATTCTTCCCAGGTGCACTAGTGCAATTTTTCTCGATTGCAGTTATTTAAATATCTGTGAACCGAATCTGCTTCCGAAGTACAATTCTGGGAATGCAAGGTGACAGCTTGTTAAGTACCAAATAAGCTTCATGAGTGCCCAAAAGGTGCAATAGTAGTACCTAAAATATTACATTTTCCCCCCATAAGATAATTGATCGTTGGAGAGCAAGAGGATAAAGAATAGGAGTATTTTTTAACAAAATGAACATTGGCTTAATAGGCTACTTATTAAAGTAGGTTCTCATCGTGATAGTTAGGCTTCGTATTTCAGCAGCCTATAAAATGGAATGAAGTTACCTGATTCGAAGTACTATATGAGTCATTCCATCTCAAATCAACAAATTTCGCCGAAAACCTGTGGCGGTCAAATTCCAAATTTGAGTGAAACTTAGTCTGAACAATTATTGAAGTATCATAGGAAGGGAAACACAGTATTTTGTTCTATGGGACAGTAGTTTTCGAGAAATGTACAATTGAGTATGCTGGGGTGTACAGACTCTTGACGCTCTGTCTGAAAGGAAAAAAAATTAATTACAGACGAACTATTGCAGAGAAATTCACGAAATTTCTTCCAGTTATAGTGGTGTTGTATTGCCTCATTCTGAGTTGTGAGACATCTTGATCTACTGTTCGACCTTGGCTGAAATTAAAACAAAATATATTTTTTCAAGTATTTTTGTTTAATTTATTGTGTGAAAGGGCACATGGAAAACATTATGAAATTTTTACAGGAGATTATTCATTATCTGTACTATCAATACAAAAAACTGGCTTGTATTTTCCATTCTTGGAAGAGATACAATATTTCTATCATTGACATGCATAATTGACAATGAATTTTACCGACTATGATCTATGACATTTTTATTGCATATTCAGGCCTACTTACTCATTATACTTCATGCCTACTTTATTACAGATATATCTCTACCAGGTTAAATAAATAAATACTACTAATACTAATATCAACAAATTTACATGACACTGAAACTCTGGAAACTCTCAAATGTCTGTCATCTAATGGTACATATCAGTGGTTTTCTCTTGTACCAGGAATTCGTACAGAGTTATTAAATCGTTCCATCAGTTCCACTTCCGTGAGACGAATGTCTTCTTTACTGACATAAAAATATTTCACTCCAGCAATATGTTCATTTGCAAATTTGTATAGATCTCTGGTCGACAAAATTTGGCCCATATATGGACGCTGCAAGCTGGCTTTTGTTGCTGGTCTTTTCGTTGTCCCACCAATAGCGTCACGAGGGCTTTTCTCATGGCTTGTGGCAAAAAAATGCCATTCTGCATCTATTCCAAAATCGTTTTCATGATGAACTAAATTAACAAAATTCTTCCTGTTTTTATACTGAGATGCGGCTCCGTCACTAAAGTAAAAAATTTTCTTCATATTGTCATCTAATGTTTTGAGGTGTTGAATTAACACTTTCTGGAAATGGTAAAAAGTACTGGTTACATGCATCAAACAGTCACTTATTATACATAGAGAAACGGGCTTGGGAACAGTTGGTGTTTCATCCTGGTGCATATAAATAACTACTGGGTGGAGTGTCGCCTGGTCATTTGTCCAGTGATAGCCTTGAACCACATCTTGAACTATGAATGTATAATTTTCGGAAAAATCAACCAGTACTGCACATTCGTGTTTCTTTAGTGTTTCTTTGCACTGCTTCAAATATTGGGCCTGATTATGAGCAACGAAGCTATGAGGACGATAAATTACCCGTATCTTATCAATGAGCTCTTCAACGAATTCTTCGAATGGTGTAACAAGTGTTTTCAATGTAGATCGGTCTACTGTCACCCACTGTTTATATTCAACATCCTGCATACTTTCCCCACTTTCCAGCAAGAATTCACGTGCTTTTCCAGGGCCAGGACATTTTTCACATCCTGATAAGGAACAGGGTTAATTTTGTGTAGAACATACCATCATTTGAAGAGACTTTTTTCATCCATTCCATGAACTGTCAGTATGTGTTTTAAACTTTGCACCATGAGTCTTACATTTTGGTGTATTGCACACACGCACACTGTATGTGTTCCTTTTGCACCTGCCAGTATACATTGTTTTGGACGCAACTCGGCAAATTTGGAAAACCCAATAGAAAGTGAGCAGTTTTTCTCGCAGAATAATATGTACAATTCTTTCAAGTTACACAATATTAAACGCTTTTGCACCTGCTCTCGTACAATAGAATCTGCTGTAGTCATTTTTACAGACACAAAGTCCTTTTTTCCGGGACATACGCGACTATAATCATCATCTTCATAAAATTCAACTACTGCTGTCTTAACGTTCTCAGGCACGGGATGGCCAGTCTTCTTTGTGATATCAAAAAACAAACCACGTGATCTCGCCTTTCTTACAATATACTCTGATACTCCAAATTCCTCAGCTACTTTCTTTAATGACCAGCTTCGTGGCGCAACTGAAACTAGTCGCATTTTCTCTTGAACTGTCAATGCCGTTTGTAAGGAACTTTTAACACAGTCAAGAAGGTCCTTATATTCCCTACCAAGAGCAACCAAATCGTTTTCTGAATTGTTTGAACTCGAATTTAATGTAACCTGAAGAACTTTTTCCAGTCTACCTTTGATAGCTGATGAAGCTTGTGCTAACTTTCTTTTCCCTAGAGCATGTTTTTGTTCACTGCTGAGTCTCTTCTGCTTTAAGGGTGATATTCCTACTTGTGAAAATGATACATTTATTGACTCTCGCTCTTCGTCTGGCGGTACTGAGAATGGCTGATCGTCCATTGATTCATCGGAATCATCACTACTATTTTGTAATCTTGTATAGCAATTTGTACATACACACTGTCCAGGTATAAGAGAGAATTTTTTCTTTCTGTTGACGAGGTCTTCTGTTATCTGTCGTAAACCCTTCTTAATAACGGCCTTATGTCTTCTATATGGATCACAACATTTACGTCCAAAGAGATGTGTGTATTTGTCGCTGCAGTATATCTTCAAATGATGATAACAAACAGTCTCTATGTTCTTCGGTTTCCTCAGTCTGCACCACAATAATTGTCTGTCTTGATCAGGCAAGGTTTTCACGTCCAACAAGGCAATAGATTGGGTATATGTTAGTTTGTGACAACTATCACCTGTCAGTTGTCCTACAGAACAAGAATCCATTTCCTTGGACATTTTCCTACTTCTAGAGTCACCCGTGAAATACACTGAAATAGACATGTCTTAACGTCAAACTACTGTAAAATATACACTTTATAAATAACGGCGCACAGTTTTAATTCACTTACCTATAACCCAACAGTTCTTAGTCTGGTAACTTGTCTTGTTGCTAATTCTGGTGTGATGTCAGCCCCGGCTGTGACGAGCTCGAACCACGGTAACACACAGCTACCACAATTAATGATAGATTTACTGATGATACCACTTAATTATGAAAGTGAACTTTACTGTACACAGGTATGACAATTACTGTAGTTTGCGTATCCCGAGACTGACAGTGGAGTGCCGCGTCACCTCCAAGACATGCTTAGTCTTGCTCCGCGCAGGTTTAAACTTGCATGTACGTACACACGTGTCTACACGGAAGGGAGCCGAAATACAAGTTCAAAATTTCACCATGCATACAGAATGTTTTAATGTCTTTACTACTAATATTTCGTTATTATTTCACCTTGCCTTTATCTTCTATACAACATAAAAGTATTGACCCATTTTTTGTACATTTTGTTTTATTTACATTATAATATAAACTTTTTTTCCACTGTTGTATCACTAAATAGTAGAAAATGTTCTTGAATATATTGTCACTAACTTTGACAGAGAAATTTCGAGTCGTTTGTAAGTTATGGATTTTTTCCCCAATAGGCGCACACCAATATCGAGGGATGAAGTACTGTACACACACGTGCATATCAAAGAAATGAGTAGGATTTCGCACAAAATACTTTGCCTGTACTCATAGTCAATATCAATCAATAACTGGAACAATTTTCACCAGTATCCGAAAAAGTTGCGCCACAGCCAATTTGTTGATTTGACATGGAATGACTCATATGTGACGTCACAGCGCTGGTGCATGTACGTTCGTATACAAAATAGTTTCGCATCCTCTGCACTCTTTCTCTAGTACAGTGATGTCAAAGCAAGCGCATTTTTCTGACCTTGACGTCATGTGCGGGCATCAAGCGCTAAGTATGTTAAGAGGAAGGGTTGTGTATATGAATAAGCAGCCTGTTGGATTAAGAAAACAGTGGTGCACAAACTTCAAACGGAACGTGACATTTTATGTCGTTACTTTTATATGGCTTCTTTCTGTTTGATATTATCTATATTGTCTGTAAAACAAAAGTACTAATACCAATTTCTTAACATTGCAGTTGTTTTTTATATGTTAATAACATAATAAAGAGTTAAGAAGCAATATTCACATAAAATCCATAGTAGTACAACTATACTGTACTAAATGGATGAAAAACATCAATCATAAAGAAAGTGATATCTCAAAGAGAGAGAGAGAGAGAGAGAGAGAGAGATTGAGTTTGACATGATAAGTTGGAATTGATATTGATGGTACCTTTAGCCTTACAAAAGTATTCAATAAACCAATCAAAACAATATTACAGTACAAAGCAAAATTATCTAGGTGCTGTATATGTTTTAAGTGTAACTAATATTCTATAACAAAACTCTTATCGCATTATGCTTTTAAGGTTATATTGGTGAGCAACTTCCTATCATCAGAATATTAAATTATTTTCTCGAAATGTGCTGAAGCTATAGAGCTGACATTTTTACAACATATGGGCACATATCTTTTGCTTATGATGTAACAGTAGTTGTTTTGTTAATTCATTTCATTACAAATAATTTCCATGCGAATATTTTCAAAAATTCCAATACACTATTTCCAGTAATACGTATTTACGGTATATTGGATTTGAGAAAACATTCTGTAAGACTTTTAAATAAATAAGCCTATATCTGAAAATTTCACTTTTATATAAAAAAAGAGTTGAGAAAATATTTCTTTTGAATAAAAAAATCAAAATTGTGAAAAATGAGCATCAAAATTAAAAGTTACATTCTTATAATGCAGCTATACTTCTCAGATAAATCTAAAAATTAACATGGATATAGTTTTAATAAGTTCTCTTCCCTTTGTCCATTGATTCAGTGATGACCATCCCTGAATATAGCTCGACCAAGCGGCATATACCACCTCTTTCGTCTGTCTCTTTCCTTTCCGTTGTAAAGCGCTCAGGCTCTCCTGAGCTCTAAAGCGCACGCTTGCTCCTATGGGCATCAATTGACATGACTGCTCTAGTAAGTCAAAACTGGGACGCAGTCATATTGAGTAGTTGTATCGATCATTGTTCGTATTAGTCGTATTATTTAAATAACAACATCTTTGTGACTGATTGAAGGTTCATCGTAGAGGTAAAATGCCCTAAGTAAGATGAACAATAGTATAATATTGCAGAGCATTATTGAGAATAGTTGAACTAACATTTTCACCGTCAATATAGACAACATTACATATAAATTGTTTAAAATAAACGTAAAAGAGATAAAAACAGTGCAATGAAGGACACTGAAATACCAAAAGGCACAGAAAGTTTGTTGAACGTAATCTAAAAAACGAGTACCATCAAAATCTGAAATTTATGAAGATATTAACTCGACGTTAAGCATGAATATTTATTAGGTTATTTTACGACGCTTTATCAACGTCTTTGGTTATTTAGCGTCTGAATGAGATGAAGGTGACAATGCCGGTGAAATGAGTCCGGGGTCCAGCACCGAAAGTTACCCAGCATTTGCTCATATTGGGTTGAGGAAAAACCCCGGAAAAAACCTCAACCAGGTGATTTGCCTCGACCGGTAATCGAACCCGGGCACCTGGTTTCGCAGCCAGACGCGCTGACCGTTACTCCACAGGTGTGGACTTATGCATGAATTTGTGTAGCCTACCATGATGTTCAGTGCCAACATCCCAATTAATAAACTGAATAATCTGCATTTTAAGAAATTTCTAGAGAAGTACCTATCTAGAAAATTAGTGATGAGTGACATGCAGTATCCTAATGAAACACGAAAAAAATCAGACAATAGGAATATCTGTTACTACAACATGCACCAATAACGTCATGTGCTATTGAAAGAATTTCTTGCAATATAAAATCATTTCAAGTGACATCTGCATATGTTCAAGTTCCGTAACTTAACGAATGCACACTATTATTCACTGCAAATATCACGACGAAAAT
Organism: Periplaneta americana; assembly: GCF_040183065.1. NCBI lineage: Eukaryota > Metazoa > Arthropoda > Insecta > Blattodea > Blattidae > Periplaneta > Periplaneta americana. Next base: position 90,551,856 of record NC_091132.1, read on the forward strand.
GAACGTCACGGCTCAAGCATATATTTATAGCTTCGGAATGTCGGGAGTTGACTGTACTCCACGAACACACACCGACGACCTGTTTGTTTACATCCTTATCCATTGTATTACCTGTGTTCGGCGTACTATGCAGGGCGATTCACGAGGAAAGGTAAAAAATTTGGGATGTGAATTCTGAAGTCATTCTGAGTCAAAAAGTTCATATGAATATAGGTTCGTTTTCGAACGGTTACGGAGATATGAGTCTTTGATTTCACAGAAACTAGTGGGATTCCATTGTACTAACTCGCATTTAGGGACAGATAAAGGACAAATATAAAGTTTATATTCACGTATGCATACATACCTAATATTCTAGATGTCGGGGTCGATGTCTTCGCACATTTTCAAATGTACTTTCTTCTGTTTCAATGCACTTTTGCGTTCGAGCGTGAATCGCGCTCATCGCTCGTGACTGTTCTTTGTGGTGTGCAGCATCCAAAATACGGTCGATTAGCGCCTCTCTCGTTTTAACCTTCCTTTGGTATACCAAGTCTTTCATTCAACCCCATAGACAGTAAATATTCTTCGATATGGTACTCTTCTGTTCGGAAAGCGTCGTTCATATTCAGCGACGGCACGTAAGGAACTTCCATCGCACAAACCATAAACATACACAATATCGGCGTATTCTGCAGTCGAAAATTTATAAGGCATCTTGAAAAACACAACTGAACACTTCCTATAACTGTACCTGCATAACTACTGTACTATAAGTAGCTGACTTACCTGCTGTGAACTGATAAACGATGGTGTAGTCTATTTGTGTTATCTGCGGGTTCTGTGTCATTACATTAGATAAGGGCAGGCGATTGGACATTTGTAATGCCCCATCACCCGGTTTGTGAGGTGAATGAACTTATCCACGTCGCTCACAATGCAGATTCCAATGTTACGTCATTCATTGCCATCCGTGACCATGTCTCATACAGTATCTCACATCAGCACCATATGATAACGTCTGAGACGTTTTACCAAAAACAAATGCATCTAGATCCGCCATCGTTCGAAAATGGACCTATGTTCATATGAACTTTTTGACTCAGAATGACTTCAGATTCAAATCCCAAATTTTTTACCTTTCCTCGTGAATCACCCTGTATACCCAATGTATCTTTAACTTCAGTCTTTAGGTAGATGGAATACGAAGCCTAGTGATAGTAATGAAAATTTAGAGAAAACTTACGCCTGTAAAAAGTCGTGGCTTTTTTAAGAAAGCTTTTCCATTACGGCAAGTATGAAATCGAAACAAAAACAATCCAGAGAATTAGAGGTTGTATGCAAAACATATACGTATGCTACCTGTAATTACTGTGTAAAATTTCATAAAAATCTGTTAGATAGAATAGAAAAATCTGTGAAATGGTGTGATAGACTTCGATAACATAAATATATAGATTGAGAAATATGTTATATAAAAATACTGTGGCGTAATATAACACATGTACAGTATAGCATATAGCATATAACTGACATGACATATCGTCCTTGTTCCTGCAATAACTGTTATGTGCAAAATAAAAAATGTTTCAGTAGGAAGAGAAAACACATTTATTCATCCTATGGCAGCCGTACATAGGAAACTATGAATTCTTATGTTTTCCAAACAAAGACATATAATTACATACAGAAGATTTTATTATTTGCTGTATCACTATTTAAGTTACTTAATAGATCAAAAATCAGAAAATCGATAAAGGAGTTATTGCAGGAACAACGACGATATATAACATATCATAACATAACATGATATGAAGGCTGGACATAAAAAGTCTGTAGTGCCAATATATTTGAACATTAGTTAAAAAAGGAGTACTGTGGACTCTCCTAAGTTCGACAGAACAGAATTGAAAGTTCTGTCTAATAAGGATAGTGGGTGTGGCAGGTGAAATGAATACAAATTCTTATTGGTTATCCATCAACGAATACAGTACTGTACTTGCATTTCCTGCCCGCCCCAAGACTTGTGTATGCGCTTCTAGTACCACAGTGGGTTTCGACATTTCCGTCTCACAAACGGCACAATTCTCAAATAGAAAAAGAAGAGTCCATTTATTTAGAATCAGTGATCATTATGGATGTCCTAATCAATAAAATATTCTGTTTTCCTTTAACAAAAGTATCACTACAAGACACAGAACCAATTCCCATTCAAATGGCAAACCCATTTCTTAGTGCTCGTATAGGGGCGTGTCTAATTCTCATACGTAAGCAGTCGAACTATAGGATGTCGAACTTGATATCTATCGAACTTAAGAGTATCCATTTTATATGTCCCTGGCTCAATCCACGAAGTAAAATGACAAGTCCCATTGTAATTTTAAGTACATCCTAGCTTCTTCCATAGATGTACAAAATGTATGATATTACATAGGTACATTACTAGTTGCACAAGAAAGCTCTGTTTTCTACGATTTGTCTGTTTGGCACTTACACCTTAATATTTAGGAGAAAAATTAGCTCCGGCGCCGGGGATCGAACCCGGGTCCTTGGTTCTACGTACCAAGCGCTCTGACCACTGAGCTACGCCGAATTCAATCCACAGCACCGGATCGAACTTTCCTCCTTCTATGTTTCCCTTTGTGGCCTGACTCCAAGTTAGGCATATATATGCTGACTTGTATCCAATTTATACTAGGAGCTGAGTGACTTTTTGGCCGGGAATCCACAGTTATTATGCATTGCTAGCTGAGAAAATATTGTGTATATATATATATATATATATATATATATATATATATATATATATATATATTACCTTGGGGATTTAATTGAAGTGAATTTTTATGGCAGGCAGAGTAATTATCTCATGCCCCCATGTTTTAAATTGCTACCAGAGCACTTCATTAGAACCAGGTACCCAGCTTCGAAGCCGTTAGCCCTGTGAACTTACAATATAATTAATTTGTCCTACAGACTTTATCTGTAATATTGATACTTAATGGCAGTTGACATTGGATACACGTCAACATATATATGCCTAACTTGGAGTCAGGCCACAAAGGGAAACATCGAAGGAGGAAAGTTCGATCCGGTGTTGTGGATTGAATTCGGCGTAGCTCAGTGGTCAGAGGGCTTCGTACGTAGAACCAAGGACCGGGTTCGATCCCCGGCGCCGGAGCGAATTTTTCTCCGAAATATTAAGCGTCAATATTACAGATAAATTCTGTAGGACAAATAAATATATGTACATTACTTAACAGCTTTATTTTATGTCCAGTTTTCGTATAACATGATGTGACGCACTATAAATGAGATTGAACAAAGCTGAAGAGAGGATCATTATTTTATAACTTTCTAGCGATAAATTTTTTATGAAAAAATCTTTTTAGGATTTCAGCATTTTTTTCTGCAAGAGTGTAATTTATTTCAGCAAAACGTAACTATTAGCGTCATTATAATCAGCCAAGTTTAAGGATAAATTTTTCAAAATCCTTTTCCTACTTGCTTGAATAATAGCAAGACTCGTTTCTTGCTACAAAATGTAACTTTTTTTGCACATCTACCGTATGCTAATGAATTATAGTAAACTTCAAATTTGAGTTCTGCATATGAAGCATTGAGCAAACACTGGAATGTTAGCACATAGAAGGAAAATTATTCAGTTTAAAATTCTATTCAGTATCACTAGGTATTATGGTATTCAGTACATGACATCATTCTAGAGCCCGAAACTCTATATTTAATTAAGGGACATTTTCTGTGGATGTTTCTCCCAGCTGTAATCATTCGAGCAAGAAATACGTCATTTAAAGCTGTGGACGATGGTATGAAATTTGTTGAATAGAGTTTCAATGTAAAAAATGGAGAGGAAGGCCATTATTAATTAAATTAATTAGGTACATGCTTACGTATTCCACAGCCTACAGACATTTTTTGTGATGAATACTAGTAAGGATATTCACTACATGACCGGTATGCAGTGATGCTGCAAAATTGGCGTACTAATGATATAGTATCAACTCACGTTACCTTGTTAGCTATATCTTTCAATTTTATTCCCTTTAAAATCTTTTTACATATGTGCTATTATATTATTAATTAATTAATTAATTAATTATTACTGTGTTCTGTAATACACCTGAGAAAATGTTTTTTGATAACACTGATGTTGAAAAATAAACATATGTATTTCTTTAAAAATTACATAATAATATTTCATTGATTAACTTCCAACTCTGAACATATTTTAAGTTGAAATTATTTATTGTGTATTTGCCGTCTAAAATAGCTTATAAAATGTCAAGTGAAATTTATTTACTGAATTAGCATAATGTAACATCGTCATACACATTATGCTAATTTAGTGAATAAATTCCACTTAGCATTTCATAAGCTATTTTAGACGGCAGATACACAATAAATAATTCCTATATCTCAGTTTATCGGAACTATATAATATGCCTGTAAAAATATTTTAAGTTTTTTTACTTGAATACGTCCACATATTCGGTCCACTATTAAGGTACTGATAGGCCATGTTTTAGTAGCTAGTTCTGAGAGCGGGGAAGTGGGGCTAGGGGAAGGTAACCTCGCGAACTATGCGCGCGATATGCCGACCTGAGATAACATTCAGAATCATCCGTTCAAAAACATTACCGCTTCATAATCTGTACAGATGTTTTATTAAATCTCTGCTTCTGTGCAACGTCATAGTTTGCGTTTAACGAGAAAATACATAGCAAAAGTTTGTAATGCTTTTTAACACTATGCTAAAAAGCATGGGATTTCTGCGGAAGAAATTACAGGATCGAAGACTCATTCGAGAACGACCGAACATTATTAATTGGCTTTTCATGAATATCATAAAAGTTAAACGCTTTAGAGCAGAGCAAAGACAAATATTTTATCTATACAAGTCTTAGATAGACACCGATTTCACTTTCCGAAAATGGTGACAGAAAGGAAAATATGTTAAAACGAAGCAAGTCCAAAAGTCTTATAATAGTAGATATACGTAGGTTCCTAAATTTGATTTCTTGATGGTGGTCTTCTCACTTCTAAAGGTGGCTCAACTACTGGTGACTACCACTGAGAGATGAACTCCACTAGTTTTGAGAAATGGTTGAGGGAACGAGTAACTCCAAACTTGTCACCTGCCTCGTAACAGTGCGAGTCTACTATGGACGAAATAATTCGATTGAGTGGAGATGATGTAAGTGGTAGTGATGATAATATCAGTGATGATAGTGGAATGAAAGTGCTAGTGCTAGTGATAACTTTGTCTTAACTATGACTTTGGAGTGAAAACACACTGTTTTAAGTAAGAATAATAACAATTATATGTAAATATTGTACTTGTGGTGTACTATAACCAGTAATATGAGCTATTGCCAGGAAGTCAAAAGGAGGTTAGGAATGGCAAAATAAGCTTTTAATAGAAAAAGCAGCGTCTTCTGCGGATCTCTGGAAAAAGAAGTGCTTTGTGTGGAGTGTAGTATTGTACGAGGGAGAAATATGGACGTTACGACGAAGTGAGGAGAAGAGAATAGAAACATTTGATATATGGAGAACAATGGAGCGTGTGAAATGGACAGATAGAATAATAAATGAAGCTGCGCTGGAAAGACTGGGTGGAGAAAGAATAAAGCTGAAACTGATCAGGAAGAGAAAAAGAAATTGGCTGGGTCAATGACTGAGAAGAAACTGCCTACTGAAGAATATACTGGAAGGAATAGTGAACGGAAGAAAAGTTAGAGGCAGAAGAAGGTATCAGATGATAGACAACATTAAGATGGAAGCTGAGAGGTAGGCAGAAAGTAGGAAAGATTTGAGGCTGCTGGGTTTGCATTGAAAGACCTGTCCTTGGGCACAAAACTATGGAAGTGAAATAACCTAGCAGATTTAAAGAGACTATAGGGTACATGTAAATGAAAAGAAAACCTATATTACGTTTTGTGATTAAGTGCACGGTTAATTAGAAAATTATGTTTGAAGTTTCAGAAGTCTGGTAACAACGTTCTTAAACCGCTCTACTCGTATAAAGATGTAAGAGGTTAACGAACTCGATGAGTATCCGTACATTAGCTGCCAAGACGTTGCCACGCGTGCGCTTCGTGCAATGGTTTGAATTTAGTGTTTATTTTAATTAAATTTACACGAAAACCGTGCACACTGTTGAAATACACCAGAAGGATAAATTATTCATTGTTAGATTTCCTATCGATTTAGACAAAAATCACGATTTTACTCGCAATAGTTACCGAATAAGAGATTGTTAAACATTTTGGGGGAAAAAAACACACACATTTTTTTTTTCTGAAGAAACTATGAACTTTCCACCAATATGATATTATAATTTTTGTTACATACAACATGAGCTATTTTGCTCTGAAAACATGTAATGCTATTTCACTTCCACTCTGTACACACACACGTACACACACAGACACAGACAGTCTAAATAACTAATTATTTAAATTTAATTCAATTTAAACAAGAAACACGTCAATTTTGATATTGAGGGGAAAGTCTGAAACCAAGCTTAATTGCATTTCAGATTTCACTCCCACACCCACAGCCACCCCAACTTCGAAATTTTAAATGCCTCTCCTATATTTTTATACTTAAATATGAAAGAGCATTCAATTGTTTATACACCTCATTCATTTGTTTTCGCATCTTTTGTTTTTGTCGCCTGGCAGCCTGTATTTTTGTTATTATTAGTTGATTAAGGAATGTAAACACAGCTTATTTTGTGTAATTTCCTAAATTTAATCAATAAGGATGATTTATGTTCTCTCTTGAAGGGTATACACCATTTAAAAAAAAATTAATACACAAACACAAGTATTACATGAAATTCTCATTAAGTTTTTCTAGCTTTAGGCTCTTCAGCTATAAACAACAATAACAACAATCCAGGTTGCCAGATGACGACAGAATTACATGAAATATTCAATAAATTTTTCTAGCGTTTATTTGGTTAAAAAGCAGCTGGATAGACTATTTCAATTTAGTAGAAATCTTACTTACAGTTGTCCTGTCATACTTCATTACTCTTATGTACCGAACTATACCTTTTGTAGCGTACTGACGTAGCATTTAGCGTCAGAGGATTAACCCTGAAGCTCCAGGATATAGTAACCGATAACTTACCTAACTTGTATGGGGAAAAAATGCGCTGCTTGCTTATAAGCCCCAGAAGGGAGGATGTTAAACTATTGAAAGGTCACAAAGAATATTTGGTAGCCTACGTTCTACAACGTCAGATGTTAAAGGCGAATAAGGATTTGACCAATATGGCGTAGTGGAAAGCAATAGAAATAAAACAAGGCTGGATATTAAGTAATATATAATAAAATATAAAATTAATTAATATATAATGAAATATAAAACACAAATATAAATATAATATATAATAATATAATAATAATTACATACACAATAACTAAGGAAAAATAATATAGGCCTAAGTGACAAGAACATAATAACAACCGATCTGCACAGAATTTTCCTGAAGGTACATTCAACTGTGCCAAATACAATACAATAGTCTTACTATCGGCTTGTAGTTAAGAAATTATAACCCTGTAGAGCAGGGATGAGACGATATTACTTCCAATCTGGTAGAAGAGCTCGACCTTGATCACGAGCGCATAGCGCATCCACTACATAGCGTCGTAACGTAGACATCAGGGATGTACAGTACATGCACATTCAATGAATAAAGGCCGCAATTATTATTACAATAACTTGCGTTACTAAATTTCTGGCTACGTAATAGGGCTAATTATTCAGTTATGTAATATATATGCACATATATAAATAAATCGCAAAGGGAAGGGTTTTTTAGGAACAAAAAGAGAAATAGGAAAAGTTAATTGTATGTAAACAATTTTCTTGTTAAAAGCAATTATTTATTATGTAAATACTTCACTTCATTGGTTAGGAGAAACTAATAGGATCTACTTGCTCGACGTGTGTGATCTCTGAGTACTTTTGAGTATTTGTTGAAAAAATAATAATGACAATATTGATTGAGATAGAGTATATTGATTATGTGATTGTAAAATGTAGTCCTTACTCTCCAGTAGTGATTATGTAATGAGTTTTCTTAGAGTGATTTGTGAGATGCACGTAACACGAAAAAACAAATTGATTAAATTAAGATATTGAGAGTCATCGTAATTTTTGGGGTCAATCATTTAAGGAGATATGTATGATTTTTAAAACTTCCAAAATTTTCGGCCAAAATTTGTGAAATTTAAACTCCCGGTACATAAATAGATCTATAATAATATCATCTGTACAAAATTTGGTGCAATTAGGTCTAATAGTTTTGAAATTATATTTTAAAGTATATTTTATATTGACGTTACTAAAAAGCTCCTTGTAGCAAAGTTTTCAAAATGTTTAGTTCACATTTGCTCAAAATTCTGAAAATAGTTAGCTTTTTGAGCTTAGTAATAGTGTAAGTTAAAGTGCAATCAAAGATAAAATATTATTTCTAAATTAAAGAAACACGTAGTCTAATAAAAGTAAATATCCAGAAAGAAGCAACAAATTAAACATCAACAATACATTTAAAATAAAGAAATAAAAGGAATCTAGATACAATCTACTGACCCAAATGTAAATTAATTTACCTTCGATGTCAATTCCGAAATCAATTTACTTCTCTCTTCTCCTGAATAATGCATATATATATATATATATATATATATATATATATATATATTCATGTTGCGTCTCATAATGCCGTTTTATGTTGCTTTTTTGCAAATAATATATATTTTACACAACAAACACTGGACTTCATCACCATGTTCGAAGCATAAGTATTGTATCTTCCTCTCTTCCTTGAAAGCTTTAAGCGCTTCCGTTCCGTCATGATGCGCTGTGTTCTAAGATCTGTAAATTCTTTAGCAATGTTTACAGGTAAAAGAGCTCCGCGCGCGCGCAGCGGGCATAAAAGAGCTCTCGCTCAAAAGTACTAGTCATCATCGCAAGACTGCTGGGCTGCGTTCATAAACTATTACTCAGAGTAGAGTAACATCGGAGAAGAGAATTACGCGAGTAACTTCGACTTTTACTCCGAGCATGCTTGTTTTCTGAACGACCAGAGCACGGCTACCTGTGTGGGACTTTTGAAATGGACCCGTAATTAATCTCTCGTTTCATATCATTCGATAACAATCACGCACAGAACACCTGTTTCCTTTCGTCAGCTGGCGGTAGAAGTAATGTAAAAATGGCAGATAGAATAAAACGTATAAAACGTGTCATAGCATTCACGATATTTTCATTTCTCAAAAATTTGGTGGTTCAGTACGAGGTAATGAAGACATGAAATTAAATATTAATGTATTATATCATGAAATGGCGTTCTGGATTAAGAAGAATACCCTGAATATTATATTAAAACTGTGCGTCCATAATTTTAAAGTTATATTTTATGTTATTTTAGGATGACTCGGATGACGAGGAAGATGAATTTGCATTTATTAGCACTGGGTTGCAGAAGGAAGATACATCTAATAGAATAAATGGATATATGGATAATATAGTGAGCAGTTACGACGAAATAGAATTCCACAGGCATTTCAGGCTACAGAGATCAACATTTGAAAAGCTGCTACAAGTAATTGCCCCTCTCTTATGCATTAATCAGAGTAGAACAGGTCGGCCACAAATTGATCCACAAAAGCAATTATTAGCAGTGCTTTGGATATTAGCCACCCCAGATTCATATAGGTCCATTGGATTAAAATTTGGTATGGCCAAATCTACCCTCTCAGTTTGTTTTATGCGAGTAATAAAGGCTTTGTGTAATATAGCTCCTACTATAATTAAATGGCCACAAGGAGCAGATGTTGGAAAATCAAAAGAGTCGTTTAAAAAACTGTCAAACATACCCAATGTTATTGGTGTCATTGATGGTTCTTACATACCCATCAAAGCCCCCAAAGAAGACCCAGAAGTTTACATAAATATGAAATGTTTCCATGCTATTACTTTACAAGGGATTTGCAATTCATCACTGAAATTTATTGATTGTTTCATTGGCTATCCCAGATCAGTAAGTGATGCAAAAATATTCCGAAATTCAAACATCTATAGGAATATTATGTCCATTCCTCGCCACTTTTTCCCACAAGATGAATTTGTATTGGGAGACAAAGCTTACCCCGTGATGGAGTGGCTTTTCCCTCCTTATGTTGATAGAGGCAATCTGACGAGAATTCAACGGCAATTTAATTTCCAGGTGTCACAAACCAGACAAGTGATTGAAAGAGCATTTGCACTATTTAAAGATAGATTTCGAAGGTTGAAATATCTGGACGTGAATAGAACTGATTTAATTCCAGTGACTGTACTAGCAGCATGCGTATTGCACAATCTATGTATAGATAACGATTTCTTTATTGAACAGTACATAAATGAGGGACTTGAGGTTCAGGATAATGCAGATATTGTCGAGGATGATCATTTAGAGAACCAAGAAAACGGCCATGAATAAAGAAATAATTTAGCAATCAGCTTTACTTTGCAAGAAACATTTAAAGACTATACATATGATGAACAGAAAATAGTTTATTCTTGGTTCACACACTTTTAATACTTGTATATCAATATGATAAAACGTTAAAGCTTGTTAAACTAACGTTTACTTAGTATTGTGTGAACTATTAAAATTTAAGGTAAAATTAAAAAAAAAACACTATGATGAAACAGTACAGACAAATGAGTACAGTTTTGTTTACAATTTATCAATAATTAGTCTGTCCATTTTTTCACTGAATGTTATTCTCGCTTTCTTTGAACTAGTAAAAGTTCCTTATGTCTACGTTTTTTTCTTCTTCCTTTATTTTGCTCATTTTAATCAATTCCGAAACAACCTTTTCGAATTTTGTCTTTTTCTTTGGTGGTTCTTTGCCCTCTTTCCTTCCACCCCTTACCACTTCACTCACTGTCACTTCACTAGCCTCAAGGGCTTTGTCACCATCATCATCATCATCATCATCACCCAGATTAATGTTCCCACCTCTACTTGATGATGCTACTGCCACTGGCTGTATATTTGGCTTTTTTCCAAATAGCTCGTGGAACTCATTAAAATATTGAAAATACACTGCTGAACAGCCTGTTTGTGTAGCCTTCATGTTGTCCACTTTTGCCTGGTATTTCTTTTTTAGATATTTGAATTTAAATTCACATTGTTTGGGGGTGAAATTACACCCAACAGATTTCACTTAATCAGCAACACATTTCCAGACTATATCATTCCTTACCGAAGAGGATTTAAACCGTTCAATATTCTGTCTGTATGCATCTATTAATGAAAGCACATCATTATGAGACCATCGATTTGCATTTGTATCCACATTTTCGACCTCAGGGGGGTCCGTCACCCCCTCCTTGGCGTGGCTTCCTCATCTTCAACCCCACTTGTAGTAGGGTGATGAGCAACCTCCTCGTGGGTGCATGGGACATACAATAAGTCACCTGGAATAAAGTCAATACATTAAAAAACCAAGAACAAGAAAAATAGGCTAATGTTAAAACTTGCATTGCTGGAATAATACGATTACAAGGGCAGATATTAGATCGTAAGGGAGAAGATAAACTTACTTCTAGTATAAAAAAATAACAAATAACAGGAGTAGTGACTATTATGTATTTTAATTAAATTTTGTTTTCTGGTTATATTACATTTTGTAATAATGTATGTTGTTATTATTCTACGTAATGATAGAATTCGTCAGTCTCTGAATTTCATAAACAGATTACGATTATGAGCTTATTATTTGTTAAACACTTACCTCTTTCATTTTGAACTAAATCATGCCCCTCTTCATTGAATATATTATTTCCTTGTGCATCAACAACAAATTGGAATTCCATTTTTGCACTGGTATGATAAATTGCACGATTTCAGATTAATAAGCGCGGGAGTTGACCGCGCATGTCGAGTAGGACTTACCCATCCGGAGTGTGCTCTTTGGTATTTATGAACGATGGAAAAAGTAACTCTACAGCGAGAAAATTAGTTTTATGAACGGCTGGAGTAGACTCAGAGTGTACTCCGAGTAGAAGAGTAACATTTTATGAACGCAACCCTGTAGAGCAATGGTCTTCAGCACTCGCTGAAATGTGCAACGGGTAAGCGGTCCCGTCTCGTGTGCACCGTCGTGCAGCAGGAAGAGGTAGAGAGCATACCCGCTTGTAGCTACGAATGCACCATGGTGCACTGTGTTTTCCACGGGTAAGAGACGCTAGCCCCAGGGTGCTCTGCGCTGAGGACCGCTGCTGAAGGGTATTACAAAATATTGATATTGAATCGGTAAACGAGAGGAAGAGTCGTTCTATGAAGTTGTAATACAAATATCTATACTTTAACACTGGAGGAACCTCAAGTTACGATACCTTATTTATGTTCTTAGTCCGGAACTTCCAAACAGACCAACTCCCTCGGGATTACTGCCTCCGTTACCATCCCGCTTTCGAGTAGCATCCCTCTTGATGTTGAATATTCAAATGACTGTAACTTACAATTAAGACAGTGTTACCACATAAAGGAATCGCAACCGTCGTACCAACTTATGAAAATCGTCGTACTTCAGCATAAAATTGTCGTACATTTCTCAGCTTCCTAATAAATAAATAAATAAATAAATAAATAAATAAATAAATAAATAAATAAATACATAAATAAATAAATATATATATAAATAAGTAAATAAGTAACTAAATAAGTAAATAAATAAATAAATAAATAATAAATAAGTAAATAAATAAATATATATGTATAATAATAATAATAATAATAATAATAATAATAATTCTAGTCCACCGCTGTGTAGTAATGGTTAGTACGTCTGACTGTGAAACGAGCGGGCCGGGATTATTCAAATCCTGGTTGAGACAAGTTACCTGGTTGAGGTTGTTTTCGGAGTTTTCCCTCAACCCATTAAGAGCAAATGCTTGGTAACTTTCGGCGCTGGAGTCATTTCGCTGACATTATCACCTTCATGTCATTGGCGCCAGATAAACATCGCAGTTGATAAATAATCATAAAATAACCTATAGACCTATACAGGGTGTTTCAAAAATACGGGGCATAATTTCTGGTATGTATTTCCCACATGTAGACAATCAAAATAGTTCATTACAACATGTGTCCGGAAATGCTTCATTTCCGAGTTATGGCCTTCACAACATTGAAATTCACCGGAACGTTTTTCTTTCCACAGGTCGTTGTCATTACAGAAGATGTTCAAAATGTCCACCTCCTGCTTGAATACAGACCTCACATCGATGTCTCATTGGCCTGCAAACACGATCCCAAACTCCAAGAGTATTGCGTATGTCCTCAGAACATGCCATCTTGGTCGTCCCCTTCCCAAACCAGGAGAGTTAAATTTTCCATACTCGCACAGACGGTAATGGAGACGTACAAATGTCTTCCGATCTGGACATTGTCGCTGTGGGTACCTCTCCTGGTACAAACGACGAGCCAGCGCAGCATTGCCGTCCTCCTTACCGTACATGAAGTGTATCTCTGCCAGCTCTTGATTTGAATACATGTCGCACAGTCTAACGCCTACACAACACTGAATGTAACCTTCGTCTCGGAATGAACTGTCAGAGTGCCCTCTTAATGTCTCCTTTGACGGCAACGACCTGCGGAAAGAAAAACGTTCCGGTGAATTTCAATGTTGTGAAGGCCATAACTCGGAAATAAAGCATTTCCAGACACATGTTGTAATGAACTATTTTGATTGTCTACATGTGGGAATTACATACCTGAAATTATGCCCCGTATTTTTTAAACACCCTGTATATATGCCTACTATACAATTTTATTCTAGGTTTAATTTGTAATTCAGTAAATATAAAATATTCTTTGTTTTTTTATGATAAATTATCTAGCTTTCATTAGTCAGGTAATCTTTTCGTACTTTGATTTTTATTGTAATTGTAATTGTAAATTTAATATTGTAATTTTATTTGTAATTGTAAATTGAATACTAATTGTAATTTTATTCTTCATATTATAGTTGGAATCTCCTGGTAGAGGGGCAGAGAAGGCCTGACGGCCTTATCTCTACCAGGTTAATTAAATACTACTACTACTACTACTACTACTACTACTACTACTACTACTACTACTACTACTACTACTACCACTACTACTACCACTACTACTACTACTACTACTACTACTACTACTACTACTACTACTACTACTACTACTACTACTATATTATTTATGTCTACCAGTCAATTTCAGTTCCAAATTTTAAGAATTTACTACTAATTATTGTTCACATTCACAATGACATTCTGGATTGAAAGAAATAGCCACCCAGTTCTTCATCATCAACACTGTTATCGCCATAAAGCGTGCACGATAACGCTTAGAAACAACTTTGTTATATTTAAAGTCAGCAGAAATTTGATCTTTGGCCGGCGCGGCGGCAGATATTTTAATATAAATCAAAGCGGCGGCTGAAAATTATATCAAATTAATTCATTTACGGTCGACTCAAACCCGACACCAATATAGTGCCGGCGCATTTACTCTTATTAATGCTGCTGCGATACTATTTCATTGACTTTTACACTTTTACTACGTCACACTACTTTTGACCAATAAAATGGTACGAAAGGACGTCTTTCAACCAATCATAGCTGCTTATCGCAGAATTTTATCGCGTCCCTAGCATTCGTTTATTTTTATCACTACCCTAGCATTTGTTTCTTTGTTTGCCAACATTTCAAACTGCACTGGTCTGGACGTCAAAAAACAGAAAATTACAAACCACTCCAGTCGATGCACAGCACTTTCAAATATGTCTCGCATTGGCATTCAAGAACAAGAATTAATTAATATCACTGGTCATAGCTATGCATCTTCCCTGAAATCCCATTTACAAATAAATCAAGAGAACCATTCGGAAATCTTGAATAAGTTGAGGAATACACCATGTACATCAACGAGTTCCACTTTTACGCACACGTCCAATATAACATTAACTGAACCACCAACCACTAAAACATTCAAATTTGAAAATTGTACTTTCAATAATTGTTCCTTTTAAAATTATTCATGTTTATTTTTTATTTCATCATCCTTAATTAAAACTTTTCTTATTTCATCATTCCTAATTATAACTTTTCAAACACTTGTTTATTATATTTAGGTTATGTTATAGCTTCTGCTGTGTGATATTATGGATAGTGACGTATCAATGATTGTTTAATGCTAAGATTTATTGAAAATCATCTGTCAAGTGAGGTTGATTACTGGGATTCGGATAATTGAAGGGGAATGCAACTGTTTTAATAAAAATGAAACTGAATCAACAAAGCCCTCTTGACTAGTAACCGTCCACAGAGTTCAATGAAGATTCTATAGTTAGCACAACTGATAATAAGAAAACAGCTTAACATAACACACTATTGCCATCTAGCGGAATACAATGGTACAATAATACATTTGAAGACAGTTCACTATTTTCGTAAGTCAATATTTTATTATATTAGAGTACTTCGTTACTTCTAATCTTTACATACTTTCTTCTAATCGTGTAATAGTCAATTAAATCCCACTCGAGTTTTGATTTCCTCTAGATTAATCAAAACCTCTAGTGAGATTACTGTTGATGAAATACTTCCTTTGTCGAACAAACAAGAAAGTTAATGAAATTAAATATGTATTACTTTGACTATTACACTCTTACTATGTCATACTACTTTTGACCAATAAAACGATACGAAAGGACGTATTTCAACCAATCATGGCTACTTATCGCACAATTTTATCGCGTCCCTAGCATTTGTTTAATTTTATCGCGTCCCTAGCATTTGTTTCTTTGTTTGCCAACATTTGAAACTGCGCTGGTCTGGACGTCAAAATATATATATAATTACAAACCACTCCAATCGATGCACAGCAGTTTCAAATATGACTCGCATTTGCATTCAAGAACAAGAATTAATAAAAATCACTGATCATACCTATGCATCTTCTGAAATCCTATTCACAAATAAATGAAGAGCACCATTCGGAAATCCTGAATAAGTTGAATACACCATGTAGGCCTAAAGCAACGAGTTCCACTTCTATTACGCACACGTCCAATATAACATCAATTGAACCACCAACCACATTCAAATTTGAAAATTGTACATTCAATAATTATTCCTTTTAAAATTATTCATGTTCATTTTTTATGTCATCGTCGTTAATTAAAACTTTTCTAACACTTGCGTATATTATTTTGGTTATGTTATAGCTTCTGCTATATGATGTTATGGATAGTCACGTATCAGAGATTGTTTAATATTAAGATTTATTGAAAATCATCTGTCAAGTGACGTTGATTACTGGGATTCTGATAATTGAAGTGGAATGCAACTGTTTAAATAAAAATGAAACTGAATCAACAAAGCCTTCTTGACTAGTAACACTGCCATCGTGTATAGATCGATAACTTCTCGACGAGAAGGCATTGCTAGTAATCATAACTCACTACTGCCATCTAGCAGGCATCTAGCGTAATATTTGTAATGTTGAGATGGTACAATAATACATTTGAAGACAGTTGTATTTTCGTAAGTCAATTAATATTTTATTGTACTGGAGTACTTCGTTACTTCTAATCTTTATATACTTTCTTCTAATCTTGTAATAGTCAATTAAATCCCACTCGAGTTTTGATTTTCTCTAGATAAATCAAAACCTCTAGTGAGATTACTGTTGATAAAACCGCGCTGTATACGTGAAATCTAGAGCTCAAGATGATAAATTATGACTTGCGTGGCAAGCACAGTTCCAAGATCGAGTTTCAAACCATTTTCTCCCTTTAAAAGCATGTTTCTTTCACATTAGTTAAGGCCATACTGAATGAAGAAAACTTGTCTAAAAGGAACTAAGAAACCCAGCAATTTTATTTCAATTATAAACCAACATTATAAGTTCCAAAATAATTTTTTACTCTTCAGTGAAATAGTCCTACAAAATTGCATGCGACATAGAGATCGGTCGTACCTCCTACAATTACTCAAAATAATAATAATAATAATGATTTATTTAACCTGGCAGAGTTAAGGCCATACGGCCCTCTCTAACACTCAACTCGTATGCATACGAATATAGTTGTACATATGGCAACCCTGAATTTAGCTATCCAAGGAGAGATTGTTTCCCTCTTCTCCTTGCTTGCATTTGTACTGGTGTTCCTATGAAGTAACGGATATGTAAGGAAATGCCCGTAAATTATGCTGCTGAAAAAGATGGCGTTGATGGATGTGAGCTGATCTCGCTGACTGAACCGGCATACACATCTCAGGATAAAAAAAGAATAAATTACCAATCAAGGAGGTAGTCGTGCCGGAGAGTCAAAGTAGGTAATTTAACAAGTACCGGTAGGTATAGCTCGCGCAACAAACGATTACCGAAAAACAATGGTGGCGTTGCTGTCTGTTTTGACGTGTGTATGTAGGCACACCGAGAGGGGAGAGGTGCAAGCTGGTAGAAGTACAGTCTCTTCCAAGAAGATGAACAAATGAGGACATCGCTGTGGAAATAAAGAACGTTTCAAGAGAAAAATTCGAAGCTAATTAAACGCGCAACATATGTTTACGAATGAAATAATAATACCATGCGATACAAGACACGCATTCACATGAAATGGAACGAACTAAAGTCGTAATGTAACTATCACAACGCAAGACTGATTCTATCGATGTCATTTCTCTTCCGACTGTACTCTCGAATATCATTCAACTTATCTCGTGACCTTTCCTCTCGCCCGCTCTTCCTTATCGCAGTGTTTGATTCGCATTCCTTCCGTCGGTAATCCATGGTTGCGAGACCTATACCTAATTACATCTCTTATTTTTTTGTATCGCTATTTTGATATTTTCAAAATTTGCATGAAACAAATGCCTTCCTAAATATTTTATATCTAATTAAGATTGTAGTTAAATGTGCGTCTCTTTAACAAAAATTAAATATTTGCCCGATGATTATATAAAATTATTACACAGATATGCCTACTGTCCTATTAAAAGGACAGTTGTCAATGTTTCAAATTACCCTCCCTACAGTTAACGCATTTGATTTTTCACAAGTGTCACTATTACTGGTCTTAATTTGAGGCTTGCTAGGTGTGTTAAGACTGGAAATTACAGTTCTGGTCATCGTTGAGTTTGAGATGTGGACGTGAGAATTGTTCGTTTATTTCAGCTATGGCATCCGAGACGCAATTCAGATAAGAATGTTAAATATTTTTACAGTTCGGAATTATTTTACAAATTGTTGTACATCAAATGACTCCTAATAAACATAAATATAACGTGAAACCACAATGCTTTCGAAATATCTATCCATTGCGACATGACAATGACGAAAACTTGTGTCCTTTTAAAAGGACAGTAGGCATATCCCCATATATTTTGAAATCGTTTCGCTATTTCAATTTTAGTGGATTTTCCCTGCATGAAATGTTATCTACGTTTGAAAATTATGCTAAGGGCGAAATTTCATCTCAAATACAGACATATCACTATAATGCAGCCTACAAATGCCACACAGAGTTCGTGTGCACTCAAAATTGTGTTTCTGGCGTCTTGTCAGCCCACTGAGGTGTGTGGATATGAATGGAAAAGTTGAAAGAGTGTCGGGTGTAGTTGCTGGGTAGCTAGTCGGCAGAGCGTTGGTTCGCTAAGCCAAAGGTTCCAGGATCGATACCCGGCTCCGGAACAATGTAGATTTTAGAAAATGTACTGAAACCTGTCTTTCGACATTGCTACAGCAATTGCTTCATTACATGTATCGTCACTTCTGTCCCAATATAATCTCCTCCTCGAAACTTCAACACTCTTTTCGCCTATTACTTCTTTTTACATGTCAATAGCGATACGGTACTATTCAATGACGAAAGCATTCTAGAGTTAAAACGAATTTAGCCACAATGCATCAATCTTCAGAATAATATTAGGCTAGTAGTAATAATAAAGAAAATATAATAAAATAATAACGTAATGATTTGTTAATAATAATAATAATACTAATAATAATAATAATAATAATAATAATAATAATAATACTAATAATAATTGAAAATTACAACAATTACATTGTTTTCTTTCATGTAACCATAATATACAATTATTCCTCAAAATGTATGCTCATATGCCTACTGTCGTTTTAAAAGGACACCTTTTTCTAGCTCAACCAGTTACAACTAGAATGTTTCGACACCATACAAATACTTTAGTTATATAATCCATTAAATGAGATTTGAAAAATACACAAAAATTGCAAAAAAAAAATATTTCAGGCATATCTGGGTTAATAATATTTAATGTTACAAGTTTCAGTACATATATGGTTTGAACTCCGTAATTATTTGTTCAGGGTACTCCTATTTCATTCTAATTGCGTAAATTTCACCAGTTCCGGCTTCATCAGCCAACAGCTAGAGTTTTTTTTTTACTACATAGAAGGAGAGACAAAAACAGATTAAAAGAGAGAAAGAGACAAAGAGAGTTGTTTATTGCTGTTATAAATGCTTGCCTATTTTAATGGTCTGCAGCGTATCAATTTTCACTTGATTGATGACAGAGTGAATGAGAATAAGTAGAGAACTACGAGTGCTTTAATGGACTGGTGATGAATTAGTAAACACACGCACACACACACACACTATATATACATATATATTCTACTTGGTTTTCGGCATTTCGTTTGGCACAATTTTTGGTTCTAATAGAAGTTCTGTTAGTTTCTGCGGACAATTTCTAAAGAGAAATATGTGAATATTACATAACTTTTCTTGTACTATCAGAAATCATTAATGATAATATAAATAATAATAATAATAATAATAATAATAACAATAATAACAATAATATAATTATATGTGTGTACATTTATTGTCACCAAAATCATATACAATTTGTGTATCATTTGTTAATGGTGATTCTGTTACATTTGTTTTCCAGGAAACCACCCTTAACTACGTTTACTCTTCATAACTAGGGACCGGATTTTTATGTAATATCAAGGTGTGAAATATGTACATATTTATGTAAGAAAAATAAGCTGAATATGTACCAAAATATGTAAAATCATTAAAATATTTAATATCAATATCTGGCAGGTATAGGATAGGTAAGACTCTCCAGTTGTAATTTCACAGAGCACCCGACTTCTTTACCGCACACTGGACACATTACTATTTTTCCATCTGTGAAAGCTTCGTCCATCGCAATCCATAATTGTATTTTTGTCGTTAGGGTTGAAGATACAGGGGCCATTTTAGTTAGTTAAAAGCAGTAAATAAATTTACTTGCACTGTATACTGAAAGTACAAAAACTAGAGAACTGAGTGAAATGAATGACACAACAGTACTGGAAGCACTGTTTCGCTTTACTGGATTAGGAGAAAATAAGAGGAGATTTGGGACACATGCATTTTAGCTGCTCCCTGTAAGAAACAAAGTACCTACTGAAACCTCAAACTATAGGCATTTACAAAGTTTTGTTTGAAAAGTGACATTCCAGTCTTCAGAAAGGTAGGATTATTCCAACTGAGAACCTTACTTTCCAATTACTCGGAAAATCCCATTTCCTATAGCTCTACTAAATTTAAAGTAAAGAGATCAAGAAATAATCTGAAAAGCTATTTATTTTATTCTTTCAACATCTTTCCAGTTTGTTCCTTCACTCAAGCTTCTTTTCAAAAGTCGGCTACTTTATTGCGGCTCATGTCAGACTTGACACTGGTTTTCCCTGGAAGGATTAGGAAGAGGATGGGTAAGGTTGCAAATTACATGGGAACGGCTTGTTAAGACGTGTGCAGAACAATTATAGTTCGAGATAAATCGTCCTCGACCCACTCCACCACATGAAAGCAATGCTAATCCATTACTTTTATTACACAGAAGATTAATAAAAATTTTTCTGACCAAAAATTTAATTTATACAGATTTTAATGTATTGCCTATTGAAGAAATTTATAAATATAGTTAACTAACTTACTACCACAGAAATCAAATAAAACATAAATCCAATCGACATGAATATCGTACTCGAAGACAAAAGTCTACTTTCCCATTAATTAAGCCTAAATGTTATACAAGTGCAGCACTTAAACATGGTGCTAGTTTCGGCCCAAGACTTTATAATAATATTACAAACCATTTTCCAAATTTGAAATATTTAAAAATTGAAGCTTTTAAAAAAGAAAGTTGTAAAATTATCCATGATATATAATATTAACGAATGTATTTTTTTACCTCTAATTTCTGTCGATATGTTTTTATTGAATATCATTGGCTTCTATCGGATTGTCAATTTATATTAAATGTGTATTTTTCACTCTTTTTCTCTTTCTTCTTTATTCTTGCTCTTGTGTTGCATTTATTGGTTTGAATTAAGTTCCTGTATTTAGTTAACTGTCCTTGTAAATTTTATGTTATATTGTTGACTGAGACCACACCGTACACGGTGTGGCTAGAAACATTTTTGTTTTATAAATGTAATTTGTACTCGCTAGCTAGTTAAATAAATTTGTTTTCCAGGAAAACACCCATAACTACTTCTGCTCTTCATAACTATTAGACTACTATATATTCTTTACTACATGAAATCATTATAGTTATTTATTAACGAAAGCTCTTTCTATTCGGTTAATATTTCTTATATATGTATGTTTATATTTTAGTTTTCTCTTCCCATTTTCTCACTACTATATACAAAAATTTCCCAAGCTCCCTCAATTTTCTTTCGTTTACTGTTCTATACAATTTCCTATATGCTTTTTCTTCATTTAGTTTTAGAAATATTTCCTGAATAAAAATTTTTCTTGTTCTTTTACTTTCTGGAAAAGATAGCAAAACGTATAATGCGTCTTCTTTTCTATTACATAAAGCACATATGTCTTTTCCTACGTCTCCTCTTCTATTTTTTAGCTTCCAAATTCCCACTCTCCACCACACTAGTCCCATCCTTTCTTCCCTGTTGTTAATTTTTGTATATTCTTCCTGTCCCCATATGATTTTCATTTCTTTGTAACTATATAGTAACTAGTGGCTTGTACAGCAAATGTAGTTAATTAGCAGTTCAAATAAAAGTTTTCCAGATTTATTTTCCAGAAATATGTTGTTGTTTTCTAATGCCAGGCGTTTGACAATAAAGTCATTTGACCTCTTGCACTCCAATATTTTTCAAAGATATTATCATGACCAGCCACTGAAGCACAGGAAAATTATGCAGGAAAATTGACATTCCACTGAAAACTACTATTTTTCTGAAAATGTTTGGATGCCAAGCTTCACAATGAAGGATCAGAAATATTACCAGACATTTTGAAAGTTATTTGCTTCCATAATAATGCAGATGTAACATTTAAAGCAACATAATAAGTCACTGAAGTGTAAGCCTGTCAAAAATATCTCTTATAAAAAGCTTCCCTCTTAATGTTTTATGTCAAATACTTTTTCTTGAACAAATCCATCTTCAGTTCTTTGAGTTCTCCCTACAACAAAATGTATGCTTGACAGCGATCACAGATTTAATCTATTAAACGAAAGGAATATTAAATTAATTTGATGTAGTTTAAAGACGCAACTAAAATAGGAAGCATGATTCAATTACTTATATGATATCATCAATATATCAATAGCATTAATATATATCATTAGTGACAAATACATCATGTTATAAAATGTAATAATATTTCATTTTTAATGGTAATAATGTCATCAAACCTTCTTAAGTTCTGTAGTTTATAAAATCCAATTCATAGCTGCACTGAGAAAATTACACACCAGAAAATCAGACCTGTAAATTATTTTTTGTAAGTCTTGAGATGTTCTAAATAATTACACAAATGAAGATCGGCATAATAATCTGAGCTCCTGAGCTATAAAATTATATCAGCAATCCTGCATGCCGTGGCGTTCTTCTAATATTGTTTATTGTAGAGTGTGTGTTTTGTTTTATTCTGAAAAGCCATTAGTTCTCAAAACTGACGGAAGATGGACTTTTTAAAAAAGGAAAATTATGCAGGAAAATTGACATTCCACTGAAAACTACTATTTTTCTGAAAATGTTTGGATGCTAAGCTTCAAAATGAAGAATCACTCGTTAAAATCCGTTCAGCCGTTTGCCCGTAATTTTCATTACCAGTTCAAATTATATACAATAAATCTATCAACTTCAGTTGATATCAGATAGTAATAATAAAAATATATAAGGTAGACAATTCCAATGTGAATTTGTAAGTGGATTAGAGAAAGAATGTCTTCTTAACTCTTTCATTTCATCCATTCTCAAAACAGAAGACGTTTCCAAGGCAAAAACTGGTTGTGATATTAGGTAGTGATACTTTCCTTGACATTTCCATGGCTAAGAAGTGGTATCTTGTATCTACAAAAATCGCCAATTACATTAACTACATTATTATTATTATTATTATTATTATTATTATTATTATTATTATTATTATTATTATTATTATTATTTAATTAACTACGTAATTATTACGTTAAAAAAATTGAAAATTAACATTTCTAATATTTTGTCTTCGGTTAGAAGATCTTAGACAGCACAAACATATGTAAAAAGTTTGTCTATTTTCAGGTAAATTAATTTGTAAAACAGTTTCCTTATTCACCTGCTAATTCACAGATACGAGATATCACTTCTTAGCCATCGATGCATTAAGCATTAATGGAATTAATCACTGTTTTAGTGAACAGTTCATAAAATTTCCCGCTGTGAATTTCTTGTATATACTTTAATTTTACCAGTGTTCGATGTAATTTCTTATATCATCTGTAATGCAAAAGGAAAAAAAGAAGCAGTACGAAATCAAGGAATAAATGTTGTTATATTATCAATAAAATTGTGCCTCAGTGCTTCCCTGCTCTAATCATTATCCCAGGGAAAAGCAGTATGCATTACGAAGAGCATCATCTTGAACAGGGCTCGTTTCTCTTCTCACCTTGCTGATTTCAGCACTTGTCTACTGGTCTATGTAAATGTTGTATAATTCTCTACATACTAAATCTGATCCAAATATTTTTGAAAGCATACTACAGTATATACTAAGACTGTTTCATTTGACGTTATATCTTATAGCCGCTGCGCCTCTAAAATCCGCTCTATGTTTTAAAAAAGATTTTGCAGAAGAACGAAAAAAGCTTTGTCACTTACAACTCCCATGAGTTTCAAAGCTTTTTTCGGTATAATTTCAATCATCACAAGATAAATGATGAAATTTTGCCGAAAGTAGCTTTGAAAATCATGGGAATTAAAAGTGGCAATGCCTTTTTTACTTTTTCCTGCAAAATGTTATTAAAAACACAGCGAATTTTTAAGGCGCAGCGACGTTGTGTAATGAAAGTAAACAAGATAATCGAGTCAGTTTTGATTAAGCAAAACATTGTTTCTTAAAGTATTTGTATAATACCTGAAATAATTTTAATATAGCCTACAGTATCATAGTTATACATTTATTCGTACATATTGAAAGTGAAAAAGACGTTCAACAATTTTATTTCAAAATAAAATGTACAATAGTTTGAGAAATGTCCGTAGCTCAAGCGCTAGTGTCATCTTCCATTCAGGCGACTCGGGTTCCATCCCTGGCATAGTCGCAATAGAGTTTGTGGTGGTTAAATTAGGAATTTGCAGATGGTTTTCTCTCGAGGTACTACCATTTCCGTCTTTCATTCCACTAACGGTCTCCAACTCTTCATTTCATCTATAACAGTTAAAATAGATTGGGTTGAATTCTTAAGGATAGTACGGGTTTCCTGTCCCTGGACAGATTCTTGAAAATCTAGCCAGTAAACAGTAAGGTGGGCGCAAAATACATTAATGGTAAAGTAAGGCTCATCATTCTCCGTGTGATATTTCATAGCATAGAGCAGAGATGTCCAATTGTAACTAATCCTCATTTCAGTTTGGTTGATAGGCCTTCCCCTCTACTCACACTCTCAACCATCAGTGAAGGGGAAGACGCTACTACCCATCTTACTAACGTTCGACTAATAATGTTTACTAATAATCTATATTTCGAAAGTCTAATTAAGCATTTATATTTAATTTCATTGTTGTTTATATCAACTGGCACATTAAAAAGCTACTGAGAGCAGAGGATAAATGTTTTCTCCACCGCTAGTTGCTACTCCACAACACATACGTACAATAGGACAATCTGCACTGTGTCACTTCCCCCTGACTTCATAAAACAAACTAACATTCCTTACTATAAATATTAGTTGAAAATATTTAAGAACGACGCTAAAATATACTCAACTATGTAATTGTCAAACATCTGTGTCACTGTATTTTATATTCACTTATGTACTTTATTTAACATTTTATTTTGTTGTGTGTACAACTTTGGGGGTGCAAGTATAAGAGGTAACAGTTACCGCCCTGTTACTGACAAACTCAGTGGCAAGTAGAAAGGGAAAGAAATGCTTTCGCATCCTCTACACTTATATGAAATTTCGTTTAGTACGAGGTAACCCCTGGCATAAGAAACCCGCTGCGCATATTCTTTAAGATCGTTTCTCCTACTTTATATGGAAAGTTATTGACCTTAGCAGAGCATGCTTGACGTGCAATATCTCCTGTTTCTATTGGCGTTTAGACTCCCATGGCATAGAGTGTTGGATCCTCTGTGGTTGACAGCGAAGTGAAATTGAAGCTGTAAATGAAATGTGATAGTCACTATGAGAGATGACTTCAAAGCGATTTCGTAAGCCCTGAAACGTTTGCGGAAGAGCTCTTTAGGGAAGGGTTGTTGGCCAAGCAGTGAGGTACGACGACTTTTTCGGGAGAATAAAGGAAAACAACGTTTCTTAGCTAGTCATCTGTAGACAGAGGTAACAGTTAAACGTGTAGTAATATGACGGACTCGAAACCATCGCTATAGCTATAAAACAAGGAAACTTACTCAATGAAGAGAGACAATTCTTGGTTTTAAAATAACCAACTGTTAAAAATGAAAGCATTAGCAAAAGTAAAAAGTAAACAGAATCATCAAATTGACACATTCTCGTATCTATATATATAATTTGAATCGGTAGGCCTAATGGAAATTACGGGAAAACGGCTGAACAGAATTTAATAAATGACCCCTCATTTTGAAGCTTGGAACCCAAAATTTTTCAGAAAAATAGTAGTTTTCAGTGAAATATTAATTTTCCCACATCATTTTCCTATTATCCAAAATCCATCTGTCTTCAGTTTTGAGAAATGATGGCTTTTCAGAATAAAACAAAACACAAACACACTACAATAAACAATATCACAAGAAGGCTGCGACCTGCAGAATTGCTGACATATGTAAAGTTCAGATGGCTCAGATCCTCTGACATCATAATCCAATATGTCGATCTTCATTTGTGTAACTTTTTCAGAACGTTTGTATAATATTGGTTACTAGCCATATCCGTGCGCTTCGCTCCAAGTTTTGTATTTTATACATTTCGAAACAATTTAGTCCCTCATGTTATCATTTACATTCATATGTAATAATTATAGGGTATTTGATATTCGATCTCCATTACCTCGCTTCACAGGTAGGCCTATAGCTCGCGCAAGAAACGATTACCGAAAACCAATGGTGGTGTTGCTGTCTGATAGGCCGAGGAGGGAGAGGTGCGAGCCGATAGAAGTACTGTCTCTTCCAAGAAGATGAACAAATGAGGACATTGTTGTGAAAATAAAGAACGTAACAAGAGAAAAATTCGAAGTTAATTAAACGCGCAACATATGTTTACGAATGAAATAATAATACCGTGCGATACAAGACACGTATTCACATGCAATGGAACGAACTAAAGTCGTAATGTAACTATCACAACGCAAGACCGGTTCTATCGATGTCATTTCTCTTCCGACTGTACTCTCGAATATCATTCAAGTTATCTTGTGACCTTTCCTCTCGCCCGCTCTTCGTTATCGCAGTGTTTGATTCGCATTCCTTCCGTTGGTAATCCGTGGTTGCGAGACCTATACACACTAACGCTGACACACTAACACACACATAGCCTCACACTTTCACTTGAAACAGCTGTTTTTAGAAGAACAGAGGCGGAAAGGCATGAAAAACATAAATTAGAGTGAAATAAAGAAGGAAGGATGTAACAGGTGTGCAAAACACGAAGACATTTTTGGTTTTATTTATAAACTGTGTTGTTCATATAAATACATTGAATGAATGAATGAACCTATTCTGTCCCTTGAAGGGCTAAGACCTCCTAGATTATTCCTGCACAAACAGCGCTCAACGAGCGCGCGCGCTCGTTCGGAGCAAGCCCCTACAGTCTCGGCTGCGCGAAACGAGGAAACCGGGGCAAATTGAACGCTGCTCTTGCCGCCATATTGTTGGAGAGCAGACAAATAATAGCAGTGCGTAAATCACGCAATTTAACGCTGTGATGATCTAAAATTGACATATTATGGCCATTTTCGACGTTTAACGTAAAATTAGGACGAAATAAACATATTCAAAGTTTCATTGATATGTGTTAGAACATTAAAGAAAAGAAAATACGTATGCAGCAATTTATAGGAAACATACTGTTACATCCATAAATACGCCTACACAATACACATTATAGATTGTATAATTTTACGATAATCAGCAAATTGTTAGGTTTCAGAGAATCTAAAATTATATTAACATATTAACTCTTAGATCACAAGACATAAATATATGCACCTTGATTACACAAGTTCTTGTTATAATCAAATTCCTAAGTGAAATAAATATGCGATAATCAGTATAGACTTGTTGTTAAGTTTTAGAGAATCAAAAATAAATTATATTACCGGTACTTTTAGACCACAGGACATAGGTAATCTGGTAAAATATAATATGCGAAGGTAGCCAAATTACATCGAATTCATTCTTCAATTAATAAAGGGAATGCTATCAATTATAAAAAGTATCGGTACCTAATACACTGCAAACAATAGATAACGTGAAGACCTAAAAACTAAAGAATCACTTTATGCAAGATAAAAAAAACAACATACTTTTTACGTGTGGATTTTTTACATATTGTATTTTTATTTTAAATAAATAAAATAGATATATTATCATTGCTTGCGGAGTGATGGTACATAATTTTTATGCACATATGCAATATCAATAAGATGCCATTCCTTGCTTTTGTTAATAAAATATATCCGGCAAAACGTAAAAGAGTTATTTATAGGTGAACTCTGAATCATAAATTCACAAAGGAGGCTTAGCTATTATAGCTATTTATTTATTTATTATCTGTATATTTATTTATTCATATATGGATCTTGAATGAAAGTTTATTATCTTGCAGATAAATTCATTTACATAATAAAAACAAAAAGTTATCTTTCCACTAATGTTTTAACATCTGATGTGTAAATTTAAATAATTCACTCAGTGGGATTTCTCTACAGTCTGATATACCTGTACTAACAATTAAGTATTCTTTATTGTCGTAAACTACTGATTGATTTTTAATGATATTGATATTGTAACAACAGAGATAATATTATATCGTACCTTTTGCAAATAGCTTGGAAAATTAAACAGGGATGGTATTATCGCCGCGCTCTCATGGTTAACATTCGGCAGGTCTTTGAGCGGCCTCATGCGTTCGGCAGGTCTTTGAAATTTAATTGTATTATTGTTTTCAATTTCTTGTGTCGCCGCTCCAATCACTCGCCTCAATTTCAATAATGCAACCAATAAGCTGCTTCAATTATTATTAAATGACACTTACTTGCCTAATCCACGTAGACTAAACCCGAGGTTGCAATGTCTTGTGCTGAGGACGAATGTTAAGGTATGTGATTAAAAATTATTATTATAGAGTTATTATTAAGAGTTAAGTAAGCCAACGTACTCGTATATGAAATAATAATAATAATAATAATAATAATAATAATAATAATAGCCATTTAACAATATAACAAATTAGTGCTTATTCTTATCGAGAAAGTAGACGTGACAACGTGACGCTTATAGTGAAACCTACAGAGCAACAATCGGTCGGCAAAATTATTTTTTTAAACCACACCGTACGTTATTGTATGATGCCGACATGTTAACCATGAGTCCGCGGCGATAATATATCATCTTTCAAAATTATATTGCCATTACTTTCACACTATTCACTAAAAACAACCGAGACAAAACAAAGGACAAG
The DNA here is from genome assembly GCF_040183065.1 of Periplaneta americana. Classification (NCBI taxonomy): domain Eukaryota; kingdom Metazoa; phylum Arthropoda; class Insecta; order Blattodea; family Blattidae; genus Periplaneta; species Periplaneta americana. The sequence continues at coordinate 90,581,073 of NC_091132.1, forward strand.
TATGACAATCGTGTTTACCGCTCTATTTCTACCAGTAGCATGGCGGCGTAAACATGCGCAGACTGGTTTCAATTTTGGACAGCACACCAGCGCTCTGTGGGAGTCTAGTATACTATTATAACGTCTTTGGTTCGGAGCGGGAGGGCTATGTTTACCGCTCGCCGAAACGGAAAGGAAGATACGTCAGAATGACAGACTTGCTGTAGGTAGAGGAGAGGGAAACGACCACTCAGCTATCTAGTGGAGTGCAGTGTGTATTCTCAGTTACTGTTTCACGTTGCTTACCTACTGCTACAGTACAGTATGGAGGAATCTAAAAGACGGAAAAATGATCATCAGGCAAATTTGTTCAATGTTGCATGGAGAAATGCTTATTTTTTTCATAGCTGTTGGATTAAATACTCAGTGCCTTATCTGCCATAACATTTTGAAAGGTAGAAAGAAACATAACATAATGCGTCGTTACGAGTCCAGACATAAAGATACTTACGATTGTTTTGTTGCTGAAGATCGCACTGAAAAGGTTCGGGACTTGGAAACTGCATTACTGCCCGAGGTAGATACAGTCGGTATTTATTTCTTATGAATTTGAAATACATTGTCTTATCAGAGATACTTTCTTAATTACTTCTATGCCCGAAGTTGCGGGTTCGATTCCGGGCTAGGTCGATTGCATTTAAGTGTGCTTACATGCGACAGGGTCATGTCAGTAGATTTAATGGCATGTAAAAGAACTCCTGCGGGACAAAATTCCGGCACACGGGCGAATCTGATATAACCTCGGCAGTTGCGAGCGTCGTTAAATAGGCCTAAAACATAACATTTAACGATTTACAGCTCGAACTTATTGATCTTAATTGTGACCTAAGGGCTAAAGATCGTTTGAATAATACTACTAGCCTGGTTGAGTTTAACTGTTTTCTATAATCAACTTTAATAAAGGCAGGCATCGAACATCTGTAACTGATGTTTCATTGCGATCAGTAGGCTACTGTTCCTTTCAGCTGCCAACAGCATAAAACTTCGTTTTGATGTACTGATAAATAAAAATATAACAACGATATTGTACATTTAAGTAACTATAGAATTTCTATTATTTCTGTAAACTAAATATTTCTTTATTAATTAATAATAGTCCAAGATAGTTTCGCAAACACTGAACGGGAATTCATTTCGTAAGCACTCGTAATAGTACTTCCTTTTGTGTATATTTTGTACGAGATCATCCCTTCTTCCAGTCCACCCTTATACAGAGCACAGCTAATATCTGCATTCCGCTCGTGAGCTGTGAGCCGGCTCGGAGAGCGCAAACCTTGTGCAGGCCTGTCCTAGATAGTGGGAGCTCGGTTTAGAACTCATGTGGTGAGCTAGTCCACAAGACTTATAAGTTTAATTCACACCTGTAGTATTTTCCTTCCTTATACTACACTTTCCTACGATCTTTAAACAATCGCTAGAACCTTTCCTGCTAAAGCAGACACTTGTTTCGACACTGTCACATAATATTCTTCTTGCACACACACATTCGCTTCTACCTATTCTATTAGCACAGGCACTCGTTTAGACACTGTCACACCAGGATTATTTACTGAAACAAGTTATCGACACTGAGTAGTATTATTTCCTGTCAGTATTTTGTTACGACAAGGTCTTTTGTGCGAGATCGTGCGTATTTGCTTGTTTTCCGCACAGAACCAATACGCGGTAAGTGTGAAATACCACAGTCAGTATTCCCAACTTAACACACATAACAATTTCCCTCTTCTTACCGCTTAAGCGCGACATTCATTTTACTGCTTTAGGCTTTTAACATATTATTTTTAGAGACGTTTAACATAGTAATCATTATAAATTGGAAACTTACCACTGCAATTTCACCTAAATTGCAATGTTAATTATTGTTTTTAAATATTTGCAAAAATTAAGTAAAGTCTACTACTCCACGAAACTTACTGCATTCCTGATACAAGTAACATTAAGAAAGCCGTGAAAAAATCAATAAGATTTCAGATGCCGATGTTATTACTGCAATATGTTATATAAATAATATTGTTAAAATATTAAAATGAAAAATAAATCATTACATAACCTTACCGTTTGTTTTAAGTTCGCATTTATAGACTGGGGGTTAAAAAAGACAGACGTATATCACGGCCTGCTGGAGTATAGTAAACACAGAAAACATTTTATAGCAACAATGTTGAAGAAAGATATTTTGGTTTTCCGAAGTTGCCGTCATTAAACAGAAACCAAGATGGAGATTTCATTGCAACTAATTAGAAATTCGTCTTTCAGGTATGTAATAAACGATCTTCGCACAAAATAATGTACGATACACGAGCGGTATGTTTGTTTTCATGTTCTCGGAAATTAAAAAAGCTCAACTACGTTTCGCTTTTTCAATCTTTTCCTCGAACATGAAAACGCCAACATACCGCTCTTGTAACGTATATTACTTTTGTGGACTTCTCCATTCGCTTCTGTTCCTTGCTGTCCTGGACCACTGCATACCCGCGGCGTTCCTGAAGAGATCGGCCCATCTAGTTGCAGGTCTGCCGCTTTTCTCCTGTCGATGCGAGGATCCCACACGATAGAGATAATGCCGTAGTTGATATTTCACAAATTCTCATGAAAAGTTGTATTTGTAATAATATTTTTCTGTTTACGAGAATCGGCTTTAAAAAGTGGCATGATGTTCAACTATATAGGAATATTCCTGAAGTAAGGTATATGAGACCCGAGGTTTAGGAATCAGTTCTATAGGTAATTTTGAGCAAAAAATGTCATATGTTTATGAGTCTAATTATCATTAGTTTTTTTATTTATTTGTAAAAATCAATATGTCATACTGTAAATCAGACTTATAACTAGAGCTAGGAACTTTGTACCGATCGCTATAGTCCTAGACAGGGTGCGACCAGTCAGATGAGACGTCATCAACACATCAAAACAGCTATTCATAGAAATAGGAAGGTACAATGGAAAGAAAAACAAACTCGTCAAGGCAATATTCTCGTTTCCGGAAAAGAAAGACCTATGGGACATTCGTAAATGCACAGCTAGTTACATCATTATGTTTATGTATAACTACACCAATTGTTACATACATATTGATTGATATTGATACAATATTGCTCTTTACATATTTACATCATTTACACCAGCCGTGGTGAGAACGTGACTCGAGAGACATTGTGGCTCGCAGTGATAGCTATGCATTTCTCTTCCTCCCTACCTTCCCCAACCTCCATCCCCACCCTTTCACTCACTGGAGTCACAGTCTACTATATACAGTCACGAAGCTTGAGTTTTGAGGGTGCTAGAAACAATAGACTGTGCCGGCAATATTTTGCATTGCCTGTAATGAGGCGATATTAGCGATCCTAGTGGTGAGCAACTATCTAATGTATGCATATTTACTACGTATTGAGCTTCATGACTGTATATAGTAGACTGTGCTGGAGTCAAACTCCGTTCCAATTTGTATTTGTCTCTGATCTGCGAGTGGCATATGTCTGTCTGGAAACCATGTACCTCTACAAAAACGAAAGTTTCAAATAGGATGGGACGACTTTTTTTTTTTTTTTTGCTGTCAATATGATGAGAATATTAAATGTACGATTTGTTAACGAGTATTACGAGGAAAACGGTAGTGCAACTTAAAACGGCATTATATTACATGTTACTCATGAAACATTAAACGTTTAAGTATTATGAATATTATTATTATTATTATTATTATTATTATTATTATCATCATCATCATTTCTGTACGTCGACCCTTTTTCAGCAGACGTACGTATAATGCGGTTAGCTCTCCAATTTGAACTCACTGATTTACAATGTGATGTGAAATGAAAGCTAGATGTAAGGACTTGACAAATGTTGAACTTTCAATTCTTTGCCAAAAAATAAATATCCGAAGCTTCGTTCTTTCGCTTGCTCTGTTGAAGCCATGTTCGCTACAACTTACATTTGTGAAAAATTACTTTCAAGACTGAAAATAGTAAGTACCAAATTTAGATCACGACTGACAGACAAATACCTTCGTGATCAACTACGACTGGCAGTAAGTGACATAATTAATGATTTTTTAAACTTTGTCGCAGAGACATTCTGAAGACAATTAATTTTAGGTTGTGATATTGTTCATTTATTTTTCATTTCTTTCTTCGTTACACGTACTAAACATTAGTTTGTAGCCTTGTACTGTATAAAATTATATTTAAGTGCTTGACGTAAGGAAAATGAAAATCCGTTAATAAGTCAGACAGTTGCTTCACTTCCCCTTCGGGTGTCCGCCTCCCTCCATAGGTGCTATGCACATTGCAGGTTACACAGTGGCTGGGGGCATATTACATTTTCGCCACGGCTGATTTGCACCTATAAAATATAACACAGGATGTAACATTTACTGATATGATGCAAAACAATAGGTTAATAATAAAATAATACATTTCGTAAATATATTGTAACGTTTACTAAGTAAATACCAAAGAAGGAAATAAACTGTACATACACACACATGCACGCACGCACGCACGCACACAGAATGCTAGGAAACTTACTGTGTTTATACAGGGATTGGATCTCGCTCACATTTGCAGTAGAACAATATATTGTTACTCAAACGTCTTGTATACTGCCGATTTGGCTCTGTTGCATGCAGTAAGGGATTTTAACATGAACATGATGCACTCCAAGGCGGCCGTTGGTCGCACAGGTCGCTCGTTTTGTGTGCCCATTTCCTGGCTGGTCGCTCCCTGAATAACGAGATCGGTACGAAGTTCCTAGCTCTGCTTATGACTTGTTTGCGTCTTAATGCTAAGTGCAAACAGTAGGACCTGCACTAAGGAGAGTCTGATTCCTCTGTGATATGAAGTACAGAGCAGTGTTGCCAATAGTTGTTCATATAATCCCGCTAGATGGCTTTCGAAAACCCGCGATTTTCTAACAAAAATATCTAGATTTAATACGTATTTATTATTAAATTTTATAATAATAATAATAATAATAATAATAATAATAATAATAATAAAAGTGGTATAGCGCACAAGTTTAAATTTCGCAGATGTTGGTCAATGAAGTTTTCGTTTCGGCACTATGTAAGACATACAATTTTATACGCGTGCAATTAGTATTGATAAGAAACATGTAATTTAAAAATCACTCACTCAAATTAGTAGCTCCTCTGGATCATCTCCATCTGAACCTTCTAACGCGGGAATATAATACTGTGACTGTGAGGTCCCCGGGGTAGTAAGTTATTCCTAGCCTGTCCACTTTCATTTTTGTATGTAGTCAAGGTACCTATTTTCTCCAAAACCTCTGGGGGTACCTGATAATTCTTCCAACACTTGTTCATATGATCCAGACCTGCCCGTATTGTCAGAATTGCATCCATTAATTCTGTCCTAATCCGTTTTCGTAGACTTCACGACATTCATCATACTAAAAAAAAATATATTCTCTTCACTTGAGCATTGGACCAAGAAAACAATAAGATCAAGCAATTCTTGAAAAGGATTTATATTTGATGCGTCCCTGTAAATGGCTACTTCGCTCCAGAATTCAATTGTGTTTGTCTTTATGTTACATTTCACATAGCCACTCTTTACGAAACTGTTGCTGCTCTTGAGGCCCCACATCTAAATTATTTACTGATAAATAGCACAGAGAAAGGTTTAACGATATTGTACCGGTATATTTATAAAACGATAACAGTTAATACTGTCATGGTACACGTCTTACACAAATAATATTCTTTAAGCAATTGAATTTAGTCTGTATGTAATTTCTACTATAATTATTAAAGTCTTTGTGGATCATGTGAAGTACTAGTGCACGGCGACAGCAGATGTTCGATGTTTAACGTCTAATTAGAATGACACCACACTTACATTTTTTTACTGTCCGATTGTTAGAATCAACCGGTATTAAACTCGCAAAAACAACAATACCGCTAATAAGAATATTTTCTTTTCAGAAACTTCAAAGATTAAAAACCACTAGTATTCCCGCTAAGCGGGATGATATAATTTTACCCGCGAGACGGTTATCCAAAAAAGCTAGATTTAGCGGGAAAACCGCTGAATTGGCAACACTGGTACAGAGAGAAGGTCTGGTGACATCAGCTGTCGATGAGTAGGTCTAATATCAGCATTTTGCAATCTTACATTGGAAGATGTCTCTTCTAGACACAAGGCGATGTATAATATCGATACGAAGGTTTGTCCAAAACATTTCTCGAGCATTAGCAGGTCTCTCAATAAAGTACAAACAAGAGAACCTGCGCGTATTGTGAACTCTGCTGCTTTTATCAGCTGTGCCGAGCTGCAAAATGCTACGTGCTCGATTCACATCTGTGCAGAGTGGAAGAATGATTGAAAATCGGATTGCAAACTGAGATGTAGCTTTTTTCTGTTTGATACAGTATTTTGATAGTAATTCTGTGTATTTTTAAAAAATAACGTAGCAGAAATAAGAATGAAATTGAATATCAAGAAGAAAAAAGTGATAAATCAATGTATATATTTAAATCGTGATCAAAAATACCTCCTACGCCAGCCATGAATATTGTTAAACCTGACCAATAACTGGAGCAATTGAAGCCATAGCACCAATAACAGGTATAATTAAAGGGTTCAGAGCGATAGTGGGCCAAGCGCCATTTATTAAAAACGAAGAAAGTAAGGGTTAAAGGTAAGTGAATACCATAGTTTAATGAAGATTGACATATCATTTAGTTTTGATGTGCATACTTTATATTACTTGCTGTATTTTTCCATTGAATTATGGTACTAACTTAATTTTATTCCTTGTTTTCTACGTCTTTAATATATGGCGCTTGGCCCACTATGGTTCTGAACTCTTCAATTAAGTGATCGCCTTTAATTCGGCTTACAACTGCTTCTACTTTTCTAGGATCCGAACAGATTAAACTCAAAGTCTGATCAACGGACGTAATTATGATATTTTTTTGCTCAAAATGACGTATAATACTGATTCTCAGATTATGCCTCGATTCCTTCAAATTGAATAAATGTTTGAGCTCAGGATTCTCCATAGATTACCTGACATTTGCCTTAGGGTTGAGAAAACCTCGGAAAAACATAACCAGTTAATCAGCCCGAACGGGAATCGAAACCGCGCCTGAGTACAACTCCGAAACGGCTAAGGCCTTAGCCGACCGAACTACGCCGGTGGCTAATAATAATAATAATAATAATAATAATAATAACAATAAATTTATTTATTTAATCTGGCAGAGCTAAGGCCAGTAGGCCTTCTCTTCCGCCCAGCCAGACTCTAATTCTGATTGGATACAATTGGTTACATACTGTAGTTATTACATTAATATCTAGACCATAAAACAACGTGAAAGTAAATAATGAAAGTTGGATAAGTAATGTTAGTGAGACAATAATAAACATTGGTAAGAAATAATAATAATAATAATAATAATAATAATAATAATAATAATAATAATAATAATAATGAGGCAATTTAAATACAGTATTTATTCCGTTATATATAAAACCATTACACATTGAGAAACCTGAAACAGCTATTATTAACAAGAATTGTTACAAAAATATTTCCTATTCTTAAATTGGCTTGATGTCTGACAGTCCCTGACATTACTCGGTAGGGAATTCCAAAGCCGAGGAACAGCCACAGTGATAGAAGATGAATATGTAGATTCTCGGTGGGAGGGAATGGATAATATTGAGGAGTGTTGTGATCGTGTGTCTAGGATATGTTGGGTGGATAAATTTTGAATACGGGACGCAAGATAGGCAGGAGTGGAGAAATGCAACATGTGAAAGAGGAGGGAAAGACAGTGGATTTTCCTACGATCTTCTAGACGGAGCAAGGACAACATTTCGAGGGATGGTGTTATGTGATCAGCCCGGCTAATATTGCAGACGAAACGGACGCACATATGAGGCGTTCAGAAGTCAACATGATTAACTCCTTTTCCAAAGATTTTGAGATATTCAAGGTTAAAGTTGAATACACACAATTGATTCTGTGTTGTAGTCAAGAATAATATTGCATTCTGTGGGCTTTTTACTGAACTATGGAGTTAATCACTTTGAAAATATGGTCAATTTAATACATTGCCAACTTAGAAACTCTGAAATAACCAAAAGTGGAGTTAATCATGTTGACTCCTGAACGCCTCATATTATGAACACGTTGTAGTCTCTGCGCCGAAGTAACGCTTAGGTAACGTGTCTTCTTAATTTTGTTACTTGGTTATTTAACGACGCTGTAGCAACTACATACTAGATTATTTAGCGTTGATGGGATTGGTGATAGCGAGATGTTATTTGGCGAGATGAGGCCGAGAAATCACCATACATTACCTGACATTCGCCTTACGGTTGGGAAAAATCTCAAAAAGACCCAACCAGGTAAGCAACCCAAGTAGGCAAGAGCCGTAGCCGACTGAGCTACGCCGTTGGCTTGTTGATGTTAGTTTAATGTTAATCATGTAGTATTCCTGGTGACGTAGGGGAGGGGTTGTCATGTTGACGATATTCTTGTGTGTGTGTGTGTGTGTGTGTGTTTTTTTTTTTTTTTTTTTTTTTAAGCTGGTGACATACGGAAAACAAACGAGTTGACTTTATTCAAATGTTTTGTTGATAACATAGGTGTAGGTGTGATGTAGACGTTATTCATATGTTTTTTCCTTCTGGTGACGCTGTTATGTTATTTAAGTTGTTTTCCTTGTAGTGAACCACTTGATAATAATATTGTTTATCGTTCTTATGCTATTAGTGCTGCTACGATGAAGAACATATTGCTGACAGTGATAATAGCTGTATTTATCATATCTTGCCTCTTTTAATGTTGAAATGGATTTTAGTTACAAATCGTGACATATAAATGTATTACTGAGCTAACTTCAAATACATTGAGAGGCGTAATATGAGAACAGGAGATATATCTTGGAGATGTACAGAGTGGGCACAAAGTCCCGTTACCCCCTATAAATACCTCAAATATACACACTATTTATGTAATTCCGGTCAAAATGCAGACATACATCCACTTTACACTAACTGTGTATCCTAACTGTCCAATGGGTCAGTATGTCCCCCATCATTCTCCGCATAAAAAATAATGCGTCGCCAGCACTGTTGCCAACATATCGCCCTACAATCTCGCTAACTTATCAACAAAAAGTAGCTAAATCTCTCCAAATTTTGTTTAAAAATCCCCAGAAATGTCGCTAAAAATTAACAATGACATATCACTAAATAAAAATAAGGAAAACATACATATGTAGAGAAAAATATCATTTCCTCGTTCGTCTGCAGAGTCTGGTTGTATTGTTGACGGCAGTGATGTTGAAGATGGAAGATATGAGAACAGCTGATTGTGAATACACTACATTTGATCCCATCATTGACACTACACTTTCTGCCAAATTGTAACACTTTTCAAATATATATTAAATATATTAAAACCAGCGAAAATCACAGTCTCATTCGCTTCACAAGAACTATCTGTACAAAATTCCAAAACTCAATTGCCTCGGATCGGTTCGGAGTGGAAAACCTCAGAGTTGCAGGGAAGAACCAAGATCACATTAGCTGCAGCTTGCGATTCGTCACGTGTCAGTCAAAGTTACCACTGTTATGGGTGTTGGAGCAGTAGCATTGAGAGAGAGACCTAGCCCGTGAGAATAATTGAATCAGCATCTTTCACCCCTGATCACTGATCACAGATATATGCCTTTCCTGAAACTAAGAAGTGCATGACTTCAGTTGAATGTTTTAACTTAAAGGAAAGAAAGAAGTGGCAGAATAAAAAAAATCAGCAGAAAATTCGCTAATCGTATTTTACAAAATTTGTCCCCGAGACTGATTCAAAATGCCCTAGATTTAGCGACTTATCGCTAAATATGGCAACACTGGTCGCCAGATTCGGTGTAGCATTCGCCTCAGCATTGTTGTGTAATCTATTGAAAATCGCGTCACACGGCGTCCTTCAATTCATCAGTGATATTTTACCGATCCTGTGCAACAATGCTCTTGATGAAACCCCACAGCATATTGTCACAAGTTGTGAGCAGTGTTGCCAAGTCAGCGGTTTTGTAGCTAAATCTGGTGTTTTCAGGACTATGGTCAGCTACAGAATTTTACCTTCAGCGGCCTGCTATTTGTTTAGCGTTTTTTTTTATGACTCCGGCAGAGGGAAATGATATTTTTAAGTTTTGTTTTTTTCTGTAAAGATGTTATAATTGCTTTTATATGTACTTGCGCACAACAATGTTAGCTAATCATAACCCAGAGTTTAGTATGGTATTTTCACATTTTTTCATTGTGCGAGTATAAAATATCAACGTTTTATGTTAACTTGATTTGGTCCGTTTCCTGCCTTATCCATTGTTGTTGTACAAATAAGGTATGCCGCATTCGTTAAACTCTTAATCTAATGTATGCATTGTTTCTGTAAATGAATCGATATATTTAATCATAAAGAATAGATAATGAACTGAATTATTTTTATTTATTATATATTTAATTTATCATTCCGCATCATAGTTCATATAATACAGACATACTTAAAAGTTAAAACCAGTCTCATTGTTGGCAGCAGTGTTGCCAAGTCAGCGGTTTTGTAACTAAATTTGGTGTTTTCAGGACTACGGTAAGCTACAGAATTTTACCGTCAGCGTCTAGCTATTTATTTCACTCTTTTTTATGATTCTGACAGAGGGAAACGATATCTTTAAGTTTTTTTGTGTAAAGATATTCTGTAATTCTTTTTTAAATGTATTTGCGGACAACAATATGAGTTAATCATAAACCATAGTTTAATATGGTATTATCACAATTTTTCATTGTGCGAGTATAAGTATATCAACGTTTTATGTTAACTCGATTTGGTACAACCACGTCCATTTCCTGCCTCATTCATTGTTGTTGTATAAATAAGGTGTCCCACATTCGTTAAACTATTAGTCTAATCATGTATGCATTGTTTTTGTAAATGAATTGATATATTTAATGATAAAAAGTAGAGAATGAACTGAATTATATTTTAATTTATGATAACTCACAGCACGTCTCCAGCTCAGTGTGATTTCGAACCGACTGTTGTGAATGTGAATGTGATTGTTTCCGAAGTGTCCAGTATATTCTTGATCAACTTCATTCAATTTTGAAGAAATATGCCGCATAAAAAACATAATGTGTTGAAAGATTGGGTGGAAGAAGTTGCCGGTGATAGTTGGAAAGCTCGGTGTAAATGGTGTAAGGTGATATTGAATGCAAAATATTCGGATTTAATTGTCCATACGATTTTGCATAGAACAAAGAGACTACAAAGTGATACACACTTTCCTTAATTTAGTCTACATTTTTATAATATTCTCCAGTTCTTAAAACTGTACAGTTTCTGTTTCATATTTCGAAGTGATGTGTTAAGAAAAATCTGGAGTTTTTCAACTAGAGTTTAGCAGTTTTTTTAAGCTTGTGCAGCGGTAAATGGATTTCTGAGTTGGCAACACTGGTTGGCAGGCACGTCTCCTGCTCAGTCTGAAATCAGATTTCGAACCGATTGTTGTGATTGTGAATGTGATTATTTCCAAAGTTCCAATATAATAATATTTTTTATCTACTTCATTTAGTTTTGAAGAAATACTGTATGCCGCTTAAAACTCTGTACGAATATGAAGACGATTATGCATAGAACATAGAGCCTACAAAGTGACACACTTTCCATAATTGAATCTATATTTATATAAAATTTTTCAGTTCCTAAAACTTCATAGTTTGTATTTCAAATTTGGAAGTGATGTGTTAAGAAAAATCTGGAGTTTTTTTAACTACAGTTTAGCTGGTTTTTTAAGCTTGTGCAGCGGGAAATGGAATTCTGAGTTGGCAACACTGTTCATGTAACACAGACATACTTAAAAGTAAAAACCAGTCTCATTGTTGGCAGGCACGTCTCCTGCTCAGTGTGAAATCAGATTTCGAACCGACTGGTGCGATTGAGAATGTGATTATTTCAGAAGTTCCGATATAATGTTCTTGATCTATTTCATTCAATTTTGAAGAAATATGCAGCGTAAAACTCTGTACGAATATGAAGACGATTTTGCATAGAACATAGAGCCTACAAAGTCATACACATTCCATAATTTAATCTATATTTATATAAAATTCTTCAGTTCCTAAAACTGTATAGTTTGTATTTAAAATTTGGAAGTGATATGTTGAGAAAAATCTGGAGTTTTTTAACGACAGTTTAGAGGGTTTTTTAAGCTTGTGCAGCGGTAAATGGAATTCTGAGTTGGCAACACTGGTTGTGAGTTCAGCTGCGAGGTGGCCTCTTGAGAGGATGAGTGACCCACGGCTAATCCAGCTTGTGGAAACACTTCATTGAAGTACTCACGAACGGAAATGGCATAATGGAGACACATCTAAACAGTGACGTGTATTATACACATCTGGCTTTCTGTGAAGTTGACTTGAATAATTTCAAGGAAAAAATTCTTCCGGGTTCCGGTATCGAACCCGAGACCTTTGGCTGGGCACGTTAATGCTCCACTGTTCGTTAACAGGAAACCACAAATTTAAGTTACACAGAACTTGGTGTGCACTCAATGCTGGTGTCAACTCACTTGAGGTATGCAGATATAAAGGAATATTTGAGCCTGGGTATGGTAGAGTTCCTGGGTAGTTCTGTCGGTAGAGCGTATGCGCGCCCAGCCGGATTTGATGCCCGGCCCCGGTATAATAATTTTTCCGTTGAAATTATTCAAGTCAGCTTAACAGGGAGCTGTACCTGAAAACTGGTTTTGTATAATTCTACCATTGTTCAATTTTCGTGTTATGTTGCTTCAATGTAAAGGAGAAGTTTATTAGTACCGGAGTTCAAAGATATCTGACCTATGATTTTATAATCGTGTAAGCGAACTTTCTAATCACGGGATAAGTCAGAACTAAACATATAAATAATTTACAAACATTGAAATAGTTCCGCTAGTTCTCAATAGGTGGCACCATTATTGGGGCGATTAAAAGTGTGTCGGGGAAAATGATTATGTAGATTAAGCATAAAGTATACCCATAATTGACAATATCAACAGTTTCCAGTTTTGTCTTACAATCAGCAGAGGGAGATGAAATATTAAAATCTATAATACAGGTATTGTATGATTTCCAACATTGACTGGTTCTTCTCATAGAAGTAAGAAACCACACTGAAACCATCAAATTATCGATCACTATCGATTAGTATGAGTCTGGTATCTTTGAACCCCAGTGTACCTTGCACATACATTTATTTATTTATTTTAATTATGTTATTATTTATTTATTTATTTATTTATTTATTTATTTTTAACCTACTTACTTAGTTACTTATTTAATTATTTATACTGGCAGAGTTAAGACCATAGGACCTTCTCTTACACTATACCAGATCACAAAGTAAACAAGCAGTGAGATTTAACAAAGAGTGAAATAACAAAATACTAACATATTACAGAAAATAAGAACATAACGAGAATTGACACTGTGTTAAATAAAAATAATACCATAGGCTAATATAAAAAAAGTAAAGTACAGATCTAAAGACTGGAATAGACTATAGGTAACTCAATATCCCACAAGCAACTGCTTTACTAGAACGTTAGAATACAATTTCTCCGTGACCACAATAGCTATTCTCCAAACATAAAACTTCATTTTCTCAGTATGGCGACGTCGCGTCGTACAAAATTTTGTGCAATATTCTTTTGAGAACACTAACTCCGTAAGTAGATGAAATTATTTGGGGCTCATCAGTGTGGTTTTAGACGTAATAGATCGACTATTGATCAGATTTTTTGTATTCGACAGATATTGGAGAAAAAAATGGGAGTATAAGGGTACAGTACATCAGTTATTCATAGATTTAAAAAAAGGCATATGACTCAGTTAAGAGAGACGTTTTACATAATATTCTCATTGAATTTGATAATCCCAAAAAACTAGTTCGATTAATTAAAATGTGTCTCAGTGAAACTTACACCAGAGTCCGTATAGGCCAGTTTCTATCTGATGCTTTTCCAATTCACTGCGGGCTAAAGCATTGAGATGCACTACCGCCATTACTTTTTAACTTCGTATGCCATTAGGAAATTTCAGGATAACAAACAGGGTTTGGAATTCAACGGGTTACATCAGTTTCTTGTCTATGCGGATAACGTGAATATGTTAGGAGAAAATCCACAAACGATTAGGGAAAACACGGAAATTTTACTTGAATCAAGTAAAGCGATAGGTTTGGAATTAAATCTCCAAAAGACAAAGTATATGATTGTGTCTCGTGCCGAGAATATTGTACGAAATGAAAACATGAAAATTGGTGCTTTATCCTTCGAAGTTGTGGAAAAATTTAAATATCTTGGAGCAACAGTAACAAATATAAATGACAATCGGAAATAAATTAAACGCAGAATAAATATGGGAAATGGCTGTTTATTATTCGGTTGAGAAGCTTTTGTCATCCAGTCAGCTGTCAAAAAATATGAAAGTCAGAATTTATAACACAGTTATATTACCGGTTGTTCTGTATGATTGTGAAACTTGGACTCTCACTTTGAGAGAGGAACAGATATTAAGGCTATTTGAGAATAAGTTTCTTAGGAAAATATTTGGGGCTAAGAGGGATGAAGTTACAGGAGAATGGAGAAAGTTACACAACGCATAACTGCACGCATTTAATTCTTTTCCTGTCATAATTAGGAACATTAAATCCAGATGTTTGAGATGGGAGATGGGAAAGGGCATGTAACACTTATGGGCGAATCCAGAAATGCATATAGAGTGCTAGTTGAGAGACCGGAGGGAAAAATACCTTTGGAGATGCTGAGACGTAGATGGGAGGATACTGTTAAAATTGATTTGAGGGAGGTGGAATATGATTATAGAGAATGGATTAATCTTGCACAGGATAGGGGATTATGTGAGGGCGGCAATGAACCTGCGGATTCCTTAAAAGCTATTTGTAAATAAGTAATTAAGTAAGTAAGTCAACGTCTACAAATTTAGGGTCGTTCTCGCAGCAGTGTAAGTCGAGCGAATGTTATTCTTGTGACTATATTGTTTCTTTGATACCTTCTGGCTATATTGATCAATATAATCTGATTAGAATTTGTAAGCAGGACTATGTTTTCTGCATTAACAATCATAATATTAGCCACAAAAAGAGAAAACACTCGTAATTTGTCTTTGATTTATAATTAGTGCAAATTCCTTTGGGCTAGAATATCCTGCGGCAGGTTTCCCGGTGTTGTAACAGAGTACAAACGATTGATAAATATTATTCACATCAGCTGTTTATTGTTGCATGCGCTTTGCATTTTAACGTGGAAGGAAGTTACGTAGCTTTGTAGATATTTATAACTGACAGTCTCTTTCACTCATGTCTGTAATGGCTTGCCTGACCTTCACCGTGTAAATAGTCGGTGAAGGCAATCCTTCCTGACGGAACCACATTCCTCTTAGTCGTAAATTTATTATGTATGTAAATGTTACGTACGTGGGTGCCAAGCTAACAAGTTTCATTCAGGAACTAAGGAATCATTCATGTTTATAGTTTAGATAGCAGAGAGCCTGATTTTCCACGAATTTAGTTCCAATATCTGACGAACGATACAGATTCGTGAGTTACAAGAACATTTTACACTAAAATTATTTTCGTACTAGCCGTACCCGTGCGCTCCGCTGCACCCGTTAGAAATAAATATAAAGTAATTACATAATTAAAATAGCACATTTGATCCAGGGAACATTAGTGTTTGATAGAAGGATAAATCGTTTAATATGTTACTTGATTTAAATTGTATTAAAGAAATGAAAATGCGATCATTTTGATCCAGAAACTACTCATTTGGTGCAATGACAATTCTTTTAACATGTTTCTTTTATTGTTATTACATGGAACCTTAGTTTAATGAAGATTGACATATCTTTTAGTTTTAATGTGTATACTTTATATTACTTGCTATATGTTTCCATTGAATTATGGACTAATAACTTAATTTTAACCCTTGTTTTCTACGTCTTCAGTAAATGGCGCTTGGCCCACTATGGTTCTGAACCCTTCAAATAACTTAAATAGTGGTATGTGATATGTAATTATATTTCTTTCTTTCGAAAATGTAGGAATTCACGATCTCCTATGTACCATTGCCATGGAATGAATAAATGTGTTTTTTCTTTCTACTCAAAAATTTTATATTATACACATAGGAGTTACTGCAGGAACAACAACGCTATAATCTGAGGCGGCGGTGAAAATGTATTGTATTGTTATTTTAAAAGTCTTGTATATCCTTAAATATCAGTCCTATCAAAATTATGCATGGAATAAAAATGTACAGAATAGCCTATCAAGTTTTCTGTGCATAAGAAGCTATTTTAATCTTACCAGTCCTCGATTCACTCAGAAGTTACTGTAATAACATTATAGCATTATGTCCATCTAGAGAAACTACACTTTCCAATGGTGAAATAATAATTAATTATACAAATCGGTTAATTTAGCTTCCGATATTACTTCATACAGATACAGAAACTTTCTCTGTAGGCTATATTCATAGCTTTCGATTGTTGTTGTCCAAGGCCCCTTATAGACTGTCATTTTTTTTTATTTCATTACACCGCCTTAGATGGCAGTTATTTTAATTTTAAAACTCATTTATCTCATTAAATATCAGTCCTATAAAAATTTTTCAAAGAATAACACTTATCGGAAATCATTTGTGAAGAAACTTTTGTTATGTAACATATTTCACAAAAATTAATAACAAGCGAGATATTTCGATTTATTTAATTCAGGCCCACTTATAACCCCCCTTTTAAATAAAGTATTTTGAATGCCATATAGCCTAAAATCTAAGTTACAACGAACTTAATTTACATTCCAATTTTCATCGCAATCCGTTCAGACATTATCGCGTGAAAAGGTAACAAACATCCAGACAGACAGACAGACAGACAGACAGATAGGCAGACAGACATAAAGACAGACAGAGAGACAGACAGACATACAAACAAAATTTTCAAAGAAGCAATTTTCGATTTCAGGATGGTTAATTATACATGTTAACACCAATTATTTTTGGAAAATAAAAAATTACCAGAAAAATTTTGGCTACAGATTTATTATTAGTATAGATTTAACAGTATAACAGCTGAAAATAGGGAGTTTTATGATAGTCTTAAAGACGCCATATATTAAAATAAATTAATGTTACAATCTAACAACTTTTTAGAGATAAACACAAGAAGTAAGACAAAACTTAAATTGTGTAAAAGTTTTAAGTAGCTCCTGCGGTTTAATCAGGATCAGAGAATGAGGCAGACAAAAAATATAGAAAACAAATACACTCTGAAGAAACAGTTTTAAGGGCTGTGAAAGAGTGTACAAAATTGAACAAAACAAGAAAAAACGGTTATAAATTAATTGAACATATGATTTACAAATAAAATATAGAGTGCAATCTTTTTAATTCGAAGTCTAAGCAAAACTCGAAAAGTTTCTAATCCAAAATTGGAATTAACTTCTAAATTATTTATATACTGTATATAATAATTTATATCAATAACAGAATTTTACATTAGTAAACAATAATGAGTAATAAATGAGTAGGTAACTTTAACTTAACTACTGCCATGTTTATTCACATACCTACAAAAACTGGTAATTGTCAATATAACAAAACACTTCAACTTTCTTCCCCAGCGTTAAACTACCTCAACGTTTCCCCTAAAATTTGCACAATCAGTTTCATTTGTTTTAAATGTTTAGTTATTTCTTTTAGTTATTAAATATTATAGTCAAATAATAAATTTTATTAGTATTTTTGTATCTATTGTGATTTTATCTTGGTACTTATATTATTTTCCTCCCTTCTTTTTGCATCTCTGTTTTCTTGTATTTGTGTTTGTGGTTTTATTAATTTTTTTATTTACTGTTCTCTATTATTTTGTACTTGTATTAATGATGGTGTGGTAAAGAAGGCCTTGTTGTGTATTTATTATTTTTATGTCCTTTATGGTACCGATACTATCTAGATTTCATGTCATTTTCATTTTTATATTTGCAACTTAAAAGTTTCGCTATATCACACATTCATTGGGTCTCCCTTCTTAGATCGAAGATGGGCGTTTCTGGTCACACCCGGCATTATCATTTCTCCCCTCTGTGTTACATACATTCAGTAGGGTGAGAGCTTTGTCGTCAGCTTTGGCCACCAGACAGTAGAGATGGAAGGAAAAATCACTAGCAGCGATTTTTCACCGGTGATTAAAAAATCACTTTCACTCCAGTGAGTGAACTGTTCGTTAACCAGTGAAACAGTGATCAAGCGGTGATTTACTCACTGCACCATAAGCAACTGTAACATACCACTATTTCCTGGTGATTTCAACATATTGCTCAATGTCTTACTTGCAGTCTTCTGCCACCTGGTGAGTAATTTTTGAACTGCTTGATATTACACGAATTTTTTTTCTTTTTCAGATTGTGATGATTTGTGATGAAGGAAAATATTGAAATTTCAGTGCTAAGTTGAACAACTTAGTGATATGCCATAACTTTGTATGGTACATTTTTAAGAACTAGGTTATTAATTTTACCCGGAGGCCCAGGAAACTTTGAAGATTTTAAAGTTTTGATAATTTTTAACATGTGTAGCTGTATAAAAATTGTGCAAGAGTAGCTTTTATGAAGAACTACCAATTTATGACTCCTGTGAGATGAATGTATTCATAAACAGTGGTTTTACTTTGCAGCCGCAAACACTTCCAACATAAAAATCGTTCGATAGTTAGCTATAGTGTAGCTATATTCTAATGCACTGTTGTAGCCTTTGTGCCCTTCTTGTTTCAAATATAACAGTCTAGAGGTCCATGAAAGCAATACTAGGGAAACCACCATTTGTCTATTATTTCATCCTGGACCTCTCGCATGTTATGTTGGCAATTAGCAGATTAGCGGGGCTTTAAAAATGTTATGGTGGCTCACCAGTGAGGCAAAAATTTCACTAGTCAGCATGGTGGAAATGGTGGCTCACCAGTGAGGCAAAAATTTCACTAGTCAGCATGGTGGAATTGCAGAAGCGCAATTAAAAAGTCGGAATTTTTTTCATTCAAATGAAAATTAATTAGGTCTAGTAAGAAGAAAGGGGCCACCGGCGTAGCTCAGGCGGTAGCATGTTTTCCTGCTGTTCCGGAGTTGCACTCAGACGTGGGTTCGATTCCCGCTTGGGCTGATTGCCTGGTTCGGGTTTTTCCCCAGTTTTTTCAACCGTAAGGCGAATGTTAGGTAGGTAACTTATTGCGAATCCTCGACCTCATCTCGGCACATACCATGTCATGACCAATTCCATCGACACTAAATAACCAAGTAGTTGATACAGCGTCGTTAAATGACCAGAAGAATGAGGGCTACAACAGCGCACTAGAATATACAGGCAAGCATCAAAAGATTTTTATTTTGAAAGTATTTGTACCTGCAAAAACTAAAGCCACGTGTTCATCATTATATACATATCACAAAAGCCAGATAAGGTAAAGAAAATTTTGCCTTCTTAGATGTCGATTTTCTGGAGAATTACCATTAATATTTAACTATATTATAATCGTTTCACCATACTAAATAACTGTGGAACGTGTGAATAAAATGGAAGGTGAGGCTAGAATTATTATGGTTAATGTAACAATTCATGCCTACTAATACTACCTTTACTACGTATGGTGCCAAATGAAAATTACATAATATCGGTAATATTTAAGTTAAATATTTTTATTTTTAAATTCCGAAAATAATTTCAACTAATGTGTCTGATTTCATCATAATATATTTTTTCTGAGTTCTGCTTTTCTCTGCATTGTCAATGGACCCATAAGATCACATTCTCCAATATTAATTCAAAACAGTTGACTGGTCGCACTTCGTAGTGAGAACTCACTCCCAATCGCCTCCACTCACTAGATCACTGCTCTACCAGTGATCATCTGATTCAAGGCCGCTCTATAGCTCAGGTCTGTCGTCATCACTGGCAACTGAAAATCGCCTCTAATCACTGGATCACTGGTTAAAATCACCGTGATCGAAAACGAGCTGTCACTGCTTCACCGGTGAGTGAAAAATCACGTTTTACCCCATCACTACCAGACAGCAGCAGAATATTGCCTGGCGAGGCACTCATCTTGAAAATGAGGTGATGCTTTCTCCCCATTGGTCCGCGCAAACGTGACGTCACTAGCCACGTGACGGGGCGAAGCCGTGACTCGTAATAAAAGAGCTCGGGAGCCCAACGATCTTCAGCGTATTTCACAGTCTGAAAGCCCTCACATTTCCTCCCAATGTGAGCCTCTAGACCCTTCCTTTCACCCTTGTAGCAATCCTGACTTCGATTCTCTCATGTTCAACCCTGCTTGCTCGACCCCGGTTCTTCCTTCGAACACCTCTGCTGTCGAAAAATCGCGAAGCTAGACTCGTTGATCCCTCGACAAAAAAGTTTACCCATTTCCCCGTTCTTGTTATCGAAAAGTCGCAAAGCTAGGCTCGTTTGATTCATCGACACCCATGGAGCTTATTCTTGCTGTCGAAAAGTCGCTAAACTAGACTAGCTTATTCCTCGATTGCGAGAACTAACCACGACCCTAGTTCCACCTTTCCCTTGTTCTCCTACCACCACATCGTACCCTCCGGGCAAGCCTAACACTCTCCCACTCAGGCACACCTAATTAAATATCTAATGTAATCCTCCACTTCTCAATTTGTTCCACATGTTCTCCGTCATGCTAATCTTATTTTCATATGAAACGAATAATTTGAGATTACTGTAAGGAAAAAGTAAGAAGGTAAGTTACTATTTTGTTTTACTTGATGCTCTACTGGTTACTGTGCGACCAAGCGTTCAGCCGTATCGGTGAAATGATTAACTGAATAGCTTATGTCGTCATTCTTGACAATCGCAGAGAACTTGTAACATCAGACCTGCCAACCAACGAGAGATGAAATTTGGGAGATGGGAATTTGGTAGAGAATATCCTTTCTAATAATATTGATGATGATGAGTATGACGATGGTAATAATAATAATAATAATAATAATAATAATAATAATAATAACAATAATAATAACCATAATAATCTTCTTCTTCCTCCTCCTATCACGTATTAAGCCTGGTGGTCTGTTACGATCTCACTCCATCGTTTCAGCGGACGGCACAAAGTTCTTGTTACGGCGGTAATTTAGTGCTTGGCGTGGTTCTTTTTCTAGGATCTTTTTCTAAGGGCATGTGCTATTAGTTTTCGGATGTTATGATGGCGTAAATTTCTCAGTAGTACTCCATGTTGGGAGGATCCTAGGACGTGTGCTAAGGTTTCAATCTCGTTGCAGTATCTGCAACGGAAACCGTCCAAAGCTTCCTTTTGCATTGTTATACTCTTTTTGAATTTTTGGCTGCAGCTCATGTTATTGCTTATAGTGCACCCCAAGTATTTGAAGCTGTCCATTTGCTCTACTGCTATTGTTGCATAATCTAATTCAATTTGGTTTATTAAAAGATATCGAAGTATCTGAGCTAATTCATTTTCCATCTTTCAGCAACAAGTATCCTTAGTCGAAAATAAGGAATACTATAATTTTCGAATTGAATTAAACATTACCACCTCTGGAAGGAAATACTGTAGATTAAATTTGTGTAGTCTTTAAATATACAGAGTGTTTAAAATATACGGGGCATAATTTCAGGTATGTATTTCCCACATGTAGACAATCAAAACAGTTCATTACAACATGTGTCCGGAAATGCTTCATTTCCGAGTTATGGCCTTCACAACATTGAAATTCACCGGAACGCTTTTCTTTCCGCAGGTCGTTGTCATTACAGAAGATGTTCAAAATGTCCATCTCCTGCTTGAATACTGACCTCACATCGATGTCTCATTGACCTGCGAACACGATCCCAAAGTCCAGGAGTATTGCGTATGTCCTCAGAACATGCCACAATTCGATTCCGAAGGGATTCCAAATCAGGCACCGGAGACGAATAAACCAATGATTTTAAATGGTCCCACACGTATAAATCCAGAGGGTTCAGATCAGGTGAGCGTGGAGGCCAAGCAATTGGGCCAACTCTACCTATCCTTAGATCAGGAAACCTTCGATCCAAGTACCGGCGAGCCGTACGACTGAAGTGTGCAGGAGCGCCATCATTTAAGAAGTGAATGTGTTGACGATTGATCAGTGGAGTGTCCTCTAAAACATGAGGTATGGTGTTTTCCAGGGAGTTTGTGTACGCCTGACCCGTAAGTCTGTTTACAAGTAGTACATGGGGTCCAACTAATCGATCACCAATGATACCGACCCACATGTTGAGGGAGAACCGCACCTGGTGATGAGATGGAACAGTTGCACGTGGGTTTTCATACGTCCATTATGCTGATTGTGGAAATTTGTTATGCCATCTCGTGTGAACTGTGCTACATCTGTAAATAATACTAAGGCAGGAAAGTTCGGATTTACACCACACTGCTGCAAGAACCACTGACAGAACCTAACTCGTGCAGGGTAATCTGCTGGTGACAGGGCCTGTACACGTTGCAAATGTGATACTCTTTCAACAGTCTCCAGACAGTCGTATGAGGAACATTGACTTGCAACGCTAACCTTCGTGTGCTGATAGAAGGAGTCATGTTCACAGCCTCCAGAATCTCCTCCTGTACTTCTGGAGTTGTAGATCTTGGTCGTCTCCTTCCCAAACCAGGAGAGTTAAATTTTCCATACTCGCACAGACGGTAATGGAGACGTACAAATGTCTTCCGATCTGGACATTGTAGCTGTGGGTAGGCTACCTCTCCTGGTACAAACGACGAGCCAGCGCAGTATTGCCGTCCGCCTTACCGTACATGAAGTATATCTCTGCCAGCTCTTGATTTGAATACATGTCGCATAGTGTAACGCCTACACAACACTGAATGTAACCTTCGCGTCGGAATGAACTGTCAGAGTGCCCTCTTAATGTGTCCTTTGACGGCAACGACCTGCGGAAAGAAAAACGTTCCGGTGAATTTCAATGTTGTGAAGGCCATAACTCGGAAATAAAGAATTTCCGGACACATGTTGTAATGAACTATTTTGATTGTCTACATGTGGGAAATACATACCTGAAATTATGCCCCTTATTTTTGAAACACTCTGTCTAAGCATCCTATTTATATATATATATATATATATATATATATATATATATATATATATATATATATATATAATGGAGAAATGGAAAGTAAAATATTAAAAAAATAGATATTGTAAATTGGGGTATACATTATTTTAATAGTTCTAAAAAAACAGTCAAGAGAGACAGTCATTGCAAATATGTGAATATGGGGTTTGGATCTCCTTTGTAGTCTGTTATTTCTTAAGCCACGTGTTAAGGAAGTTTCACTCCTTAGGCTCCTAATATTGGTAGAATTATTCCTTCACTACTTGAGCTCATGAGGAACTAGGTTTGTTTGTATATTAATAGTGATACTTCATAAATGAGTTAGCTTCACTTTATCAATTGATGTGAATATCATTTTGGTATTATTAATGGACAGTATAGTTAAACAGTGAACAGGTCCACATGTCTGTAGTATCCATTGCAAATACTTTTGTTTTCCATCAGATATATCACAACTACAAAAAAAATACAAATGATTATACAAATTGGGGGGAGGGAGTAAGTCAACGAATGAATCGGTTACAACGATTAATTGGCAATATTATCAGAAAATAACAGTCATCATGTATCCTTAAATTACGAACAACATATTCCAAGTGTGTGACCACTGCATTCATCACAACGGAACACTTCCGGTGTTAAAGCCCCGATAACAATATCAATGTTGTTGGGAAGCTGTTGCAGATTTGAGGTTTTGGTGTGAAAAGTACTTTTCTTTAAACATTCCCCCAGATATACGTCACATTTGTTTCAGCAGAGAATAACTAAATCCCTTTCCTCATTTACTTAGGCCTATTTACTTACAAATGGCTTTTAACGAACCCGCAGGTTCATTGCCGCTCTACATAACCCCGCCATCGGTCCCTATCCTGTACAAAATTAATCCAGTCTCTATCATCATATCCCACTTTCCTCAAATCCATTTTAATATTATCCTCCCATCTACGTCTCGGCCACCCCAAAGGTCTTTTTCCCTCAGGTCTCTCAACTAACACTCTTCACAAATAACATAATTGTCTAGTTCATCTTTGTTTAGTTTATTTAGAAAATATATTAATTTATACTATATTTTAGTTGGTTATTTAATGACGCTGTATCAACTACTTGGTTATTTAGCGTCGATGGTGATAGTGAAATGGTATTTTCCGAGAGAAAACGTCGGTAAAAACCCAACCAGGTAATCAGCCCAAGCGGGAATCGAACCCATGCCCGAGCTCAACTCTGGATCAACAGGCAAACGAGCGCCAGAGGCTTTCACCTATTTTAGTGACTTTTTAATAAACCTAGATAATCTTCTGACACTATTAGAGAATTAAATGATCTGGCGCAACATTTGTTGGGAATGAAAATAGGCATGACTCTAATATTCCAGCGAAACTAACCTCAGAGCAAGATTCTGACAAAATGAATGTCACTGAAGCGGTTCGAGTTGTAAGTAGAGTCCTGCGTTTGGTTTCCTAACTAAAGCCTCCAAGCAACCCGCAACAGTATATCTCCGCGTACACACTTCAGGTCTGCTGTTCAGCAAACATGTCAAAACAAAACTAGGCGCTTGGATATCAGTGCTCTAATAGAAGGATTTGGTAGCGAACGCTTATTAGGAAATAAAAAAAAACGTGTTTTATAAGAAAGGAGACCTTTTCATTTGAGACACTTTAAATGTTCACAGTGATTAATTGTAACGTGTAGGGGGACTCGTGAAACAAGTAGTCAGTGTAAATAATTTTGTTTTTACAGTGATTTATTGTATTATTGAAATGTGCACTACTTATTTATTTATGTATTTATTTGTAAACGTGTACCTACATAGGCTTTGTCCAGTTAAAACGTTCACATGTAAAACAAGTAGAACTATTCATAATTAATTTATGTAATTTGGCATTCGAGACGGTAATACATGGAGACAAAGAAACACCTACAAATATTTCTAAACAAACAAAAGTTGAAACATCAGGGCCGAACTATATTTTATATATTTCAATATTAAGTCATTTTCAATTGTGAATATTCAAATTTCAATCCTTTCAATAGCTTGCCATATAAGTTACTTCTAAACTCTTTTCTACTTCGAAAAATATTACATCTATTTATGTCAAAAAGTGAAATTTAAATATTCGAAACTCTGTAAAAAGGAGAAATATAATGAACATTGTTTTTTACTTTTTGGATGAAAAATATGGATATATTGTACAACAAAGAAGTAGGCCTATCTATAATCTAGATGTGTTTTCTTATTGTGAATATAATCTTCTATTGTCCATAAGGTGGCTTTAAATAAACACATAGTCATCATCATCATCATCATCATCATTTCATCATCATATTCATGATAATAATGATAATAATGATCTTCTTCTTCTAAACATGTACTAGGACATATGGTCTGTTACGGACTCGATCCATTTTTTGCCTGGCGATCTGTAACGGAGGTTCATTTTTGGAATTCTGCTGTTATTCATCCTGGTGACATGGTTTATTCATTTTTGTCTGTGTGTTCATGTACATTCTAATAAATATTTAAAGTGCAGTTGCTTTATCTTGGCACAGACGGTTAGAAAGAGAGACCTTAAGGACCTGCTTCCCATTCTACTGAGAACAATACAAAATCCTCATTAAGGCTTAGGATTTTCCGGAAGAGCTAAACGTTGTTGTCAACCTTCTTCCAACCCACTTCGGTCAGTCAGTTGGAGGTTATTAGTGGTGGTGTTCACATTGTGAGTTATTTTAGTTTTCGAGTTGAAGTAGATTCTGAGCATCATGAATCTGGAAGTGCATAATTATGTGGTATACATTTTTTATTTAATATCGGTGGTTTCACTTGTGTTTGCAATATTTTCAAGCCGGTGTTTAAAAAAAAAGACAAAGCTTTACAGTCAGATCGTAGGAAAGTGATTCTAAATGTACTTAAGTCCTTCACTGAAGAATATGAAGCACTGAAAACTGGAAAGTCAACAATATTTGTCGTGAATGTTACGAAAAGAATAGCTGCCGCTACTGGTCTTTCTCGGCCCACAGTGGATAGGATATTTAATGAGAAGAAGATTTCTTACGTTAGCGAATCTGTATTGCGTAGTCCTGGAAAGAAACGGCCAAATAGAACCCCTAAGAAAACAGTCGTCGATACGTTCACTGCTTCTGCCACAACAAATATTCTTTCTTGCTTAGAAAATATAAGAGAGGCTTTAAAGGAAGCTGATTTATTCTACGGAAGTAGATGGACTTTGAGACAAATATTAAAGGAACTAAAATATCGCTATGTCTGACGTGGTTTGTAAAAGATTTTATTTCCTTAGAAAAATGAAGGAGTTGTGATATTTTAATCGACCAGTTATATATTTAGATTAAACCTGTGTGAATGTAAATCACATAAAAAAACCAAGTGAGCAACCAGACTGTCATTACGATCTCCCACTTGAAGTTCTTTTAGGCAAAGAACAGCGATTCATTATTGTACACGC
Source organism: Periplaneta americana (assembly GCF_040183065.1). Taxonomy (NCBI): domain Eukaryota; kingdom Metazoa; phylum Arthropoda; class Insecta; order Blattodea; family Blattidae; genus Periplaneta; species Periplaneta americana. Next base: position 90,607,788 of record NC_091132.1, read on the forward strand.
AGCAGTGGCGGTTCCTGCATATTTCTTAAGAGGAGGAAAGAAGTTAACAGCGCAAAATGACATCTTCTTGAGAGAAACATACTACAAATTAGATTACATGCACACATGTAACACCAGGTAGTGTTAGCGTTGGCCTTCTCTTTCATATAGCAATAATCTGTTCTTGTAAACTGAGTTTCCTAAATTGTCCAAATATGTTTTCACTTCCATTCATTGGTGGATAATTGCACAAATTAACAATTACAAGGAAATTCACGAACTCGCAGCATATTTAGCGCACACTACAGCATCACACGTGTTGGTAGATACTAGCTACTAACATATAACCAGAACCGTTTTACGGAAGTGGGAATGAGAAATAATCTGTTAAGAAAGCGAGAACACTGCACCCACCCATGTGGTTTGTGTTGCCACATGTACATTTTACAAGTTCAGTATCACATGCTTTTGCAGAATGTCAGTTCTTGTAAAGTCATACTACCATTATTGCTCAAAGCTACAGGTGGCCGATTAATTTTTTTGTGTTAAAATAATGTAGTTTGGAGTACTTTCAATTTCAAATATATTTGTACAAAACTGACAACTTGGCTGTTATCCTATCTAGTAGACGATGAATGGAAGTGAATTTCAGGGGCCAAAAAGATCTGCTACTAACTAACGTAGAACTACTTCCTCTTTGTTCTACATAAATCTAACTTCAACTTTCAGATATCCTCGAAAGTTTCAAACCATGAGTAGTAGCTTATATAAAAAGCAATGAATAATATATTTTGATTTATGATTTAAAATGCTTATATGGTGTTTTTCATAGCTTTGCGTTAAAACTGTTTTTATTGTGCCTCCTCCTATATGTGTTATAGTCTGGTTGAATGCAGCATCGTTAGATGGCAGCGGTAGCGAGTTTGCGGCAGAGTCCGTGGATATCCACGGACTCTGGTTTGCGGTTTGCTGCAAGACCAGTTGGTTTCTATTCCCGTCCTTGCGCTGATTCAGAGGAGGATCTCCTCCCTAACTGTTCATTCGCTTGCTTTAAAACTCTGCTTCTTTCTCTGGCCGCTAGTGCGCTGTTGTCTATGTGTGTTAACTGCAGGAAAGGAGGAAAGGATTTGCTTTCCTCCACACAAACAATCTCGCATCTTTCTCACAGTTTTCTAGCGGCACATGAACACGCGTCGTTTAAAACTCGATCAACCGAGGTTTTCTTATAGCTGTGAACTTAAAAATTATCGAATCTTCCTAGAATTTCAAGGCATATATTTCATTTGGTATTTACTTTCAAAAGAAGAAAAATGTGAGGAGGATGTTCCTTTCTTCCGTCCTCCGAGAAACCGCCACTGAACGTCGGCTCTTCAACTAGATTCGTCCCCAATGCCTTTCTATGTTTCCAACCCAAATCCACCAGAGACCACCACGAGGAAATGGATGGTCGTGTTTCCAAGGATTGGTTTTCACAACAGTTGCTTTCTAATATTCCAGCTAATAGTATTATCATTAAAGCCTGCATTTCTAAGCAAAATGCGTATTCTTTTCCACACTTTTAATGGTTTGCAGAAAGGTTATACTTCGTAAGACACACCTAGATAAGCAGTTTTAACTCTGTTTGTTAGTGCTTATAAATGCTTATTTCGCAAGAAAACGTTTTTGCTTACTTATTTTATGATTTTTAATTAAAACATATTTTACCCAAAGCTGTAATTTAAAAACTGCTTATTTCACTCTAACCGTCATTTATCACTTATTCCTTTTTTTTTAATTGGCTAATAAACAATTAACTTCAGTGGAATGCGTAAGAAAGCAATGCTAGAGAATGACCCAGGATGTTGTGAAATAATACAGCGTAATTCTAATAAGGAGAGAACCTTGGGATTCCCCGCCAAAACACTTTGTCAGATTTCTAAAAAGCTTTCTGGTGAAGAAACAGATACTGAAGGGGAATTCACCGAAGAAGAACTGTGGTGCTTTTCACATGCGCCTGTGACGTTATGTGATGTCGAAAACGTAAGTCAGCAGGAAGGCCAAGGGCCTTCCGTACGCCAGAGACGCGATAGACAAGGGAGTGCTGAACTTCAGAGTCAGGCTCCAGGAATGCATAAAGAAATGGACGTCATTTGGCGGATGTAATTTTCAAAACCTATTTTGTTCTTTTGCATCAGTAAAAGCAATAATACCACTTTTCGATAAAAGATTTAAAAAACTGCTTACATTAAAATACAACTGTTTGTCTCATTTCAAAGAACGTCAGATCTTTTTGCCGCACCATGTAGGCCTATTAATACAATTGAAATAAATTATGCAAATCTGGCTTTCAGGTATAGCTCCCTGTGAAGCAGAAATCATTCAATTGAAATCATTGTTTCAAATTTATTGAATTATCGCTGCATTTAATCGACCTATAGCAATATACTGGTCCCTCGCCGTGGCGTCGTGGTCTAAGGCAACCTGCCTAGGACTCACATTACGGAATGCGCGCTGGTTCGAGTCCTCATGGGGGAAGAAATTTTCTCATGAAATTTTGGCCAGTGTATGGGACCGGTGCCCATCTAGCATCGTGTGCACTTGGGGAGATACGATAGGTAGCGAAATCCGGTTGCGAAAGCCAGCTACAACGGCTGAGAGGATCATCGTGCTAACCACACGATACCTCCATTCTGGTTAGATGATCGTCCACCTCTGCTTCGGCATGTGGGCGTGAGTCAGCAGCCGGCTGGTCGGTCTAGGCCCTTCAAAGGCTGAAGCGTCACGGATTACTATTAGCCTATAGCAATATACAGACCTAATTTTAAATACGACACAAATAATGTGTAGATTACCAATTAATTAATACGGAGAATATTTCCATTAATATAAGCAATTTTCAAGCAAGTTTTATTTGTTATGTAATCATCTTCGTATTAAAACGTTTACTCCATGCATTTTATCCATGCTAGTTGATAACAACGTTGGCCTCTCTTTTAGTACAATAGTAAGGCTTCCTTTTAGATACAGCCGTAGTTGGAGGACAGAAATATTGAAAAATATCGGTTATCTCCTTTAAAAACCTTCGAATGGCATTTATTTACCTCATAGGCCTAGCTGTCAAATTTATTACGATATAGGTCACCCACGATTATTTCCCTTCCAAAGGAATCCATACTAGAATTTTCCCATGGGAAATCTACAAACTTCTGCTATATTTCAAACCGCAAATCTCGGATATATGGCAACCACAACATCGTTAAGGATTTACAGTATATAATATTAACATACAAAATTTCTCCCTTTCCATCTACTACTTCCATTCTCCTTTTTTCCTTATCTCTCGAAGCTTTCTTTCCTTCACTGTCTAGCACTCTCTCTACTATTCTTTCCTCTCGCTTTCTGTCGCTCACTCACTTGTTTAGTCCTTCCTTCATTTAATTGTTTGCGAACATTAAACTTCCTTGTTGCCAAGAAGAGTTCCCCAGATTTTGTGCAGGAATAAGCGATTAACTTTTAATAAATTGTTTCAACGCCGAGTCTTTTTTTTTTTCAATTATTTTAATGTAATATTCCCATTCACTATTTCTATTTCAAGAAGTCAATACATATTACAGTTGACATTCAAGTAATTATCCCTTTCGTCATACTAATCTTATTTTCTTATGAACCGAACAATTTGAGATTAATGTAAGAAAAAAGTAAGAAGGTAAGTTACAATTTTGTTTTACTTGATGCTCTATTGGTTACTGTGCGACCAAAAGTTCAGCCCTATCGGTGACATAATTAACTGAACGTCTTATGTCGTCATTCTTGACAATCGCATAGAACAGGTAACATCAGACCTGCCTACTAACGAGAGATGAAATGTGGGAGAAGGCAATTTGGTAGAGGATATCCTTTCTAATAATAGCCTATTGATGATGATGATGGTAATAATATTAATGACAATGATAATAATAATAATAATAATAATAATAATAATAATAATAATTGGGTCATTCAATAATTAGTGGCAACAATGTTTGTATGTGGCGCTGTGAGAGGTAAATGCTGCAAACTGAGAAAAAAGAGCATCTGATGTGTGTTATCTGTGAGTTTGAAGACAATAGTTTCAACAGGAATGTCAATTGATGCCCACAGGAGCAAGCGCGCGCTTTAGAGCCCAGGAGAGCCTGAGCGCTTTACAGCGAAAGGAAAGAGACAGACGAAAGAGGTGGTATATGCCGCTTGGTCGAGCTATATTCAGGGATGGCCAGCACTGATTCAATAGATAAAGGGAAGATAACTTATTAAAACTGTGTCCATGTTAATTTTTAGATTTGCCTGAGAAGGTGCATTATAAGAATATAAGTTTTAATTTTAATGCTCATTTTTCACAAGTTTCTTTTTTATTCAAAAGAAATATTTTCTCAACTTTTCGTACAGAAAAGTAAAATTTTCAGGTATAGGTCTATTTATTTAGTAGCCTTACAGAATGTTTTCGTAAATCTAATATACCGTATATACGTATTACTGAAGATAGTGTATTGAAAATTTTGAAAGTATTCGTATGGAAATTGTTTGTAAGGAAATAAATTAACAAAGCAACTACTGTTACATTATAAGCAAAAGATATCTGCCCATGTGTTGTAAAAATGTCAGCTCTATAGCTTCAGCATATTTCGAGAAAATAATTTAATATTCTGATGATAGGAAGTTGCTCACAAATATCACCTTAAAAGCATAATGCGATAAGAGTTTTGTTACGTAATATTAGTTACACTTAAAACAGATACAGTACCTAGGTAACTTTGCTTTGTACTGTAATATTGTTTTGATTAGTTTATTGATTACTTTTGTAAGGATAAAAATACCATCAATATAAATTCCAACTTACCATGTCATACTCAATCTCTTTGTTTGGAATATCACTTTCTTTATGAATGATGTGTTTCATACACTTAATACAGTATAATATTATACTACTATGGAATTTAAGTGAATATTCCTATTAACTCTCTATTATGTTATTAAGATTTAAAACACAAGTGCAATATTAAGAAATCAGTGTTAGTACTTTTGTTTTAAAGACATTATAGATAATGTTAAACAGAAAGAAGCCATATAAAGTAAGGACATAAAATTTCACGTTCCGTTTGAAGTTTGTGCAGCACTCTTTTCTTAATCCATCAGGTTGCTTATTCATATACGCAACCCTTCCTTTTTCCATACTTAGCGCTTGCTGCCTGCGCACTACGTCAAGGCCAGAAAAATGCGCTTGCTTTGACGTCACTGATGTATAAGATATTTGTAATGAGATTAATTTGTAGACTTATCTGTAGCACTCTAAAAAGTTTAGCAAATACGAACAAAGATGCTTAATTGAAATTCAAATTGCAAGAGGCAAGAATGTTCGACATTGCCATACAGCATTACTGGAAGCTTGTGGTAGAGAGATTTCACCTTATCGTACCGTGGCTAGGAAGGCGAATGCATTACGCAGCGGGATTGAAGATGTTCATAAAAAACGTGAAGTTGGTAGACAGTAATCGGCAAGTGAACGCTTTAAGAGCGCTGCTGAAAAAACACCGTTGTTGGTTATGATTTAGACGGAATCCTTCTCACTCATTCAGTTCCTGTGGTAAATCGTGTGAATAGCGGAAAGTACAGTTACTTTCTGGAACATCACTTACAACCAACGGTTCGTCGTAAACGTCCAAATCTCTTGAATTCTCATCCTATTGTGCTACATAATGGTGTTCGCTCTCACATAGCTGCCACTGTGGTTAATTTACTTCGCAGATGGAACTGTTAAGTTCTGGAACATCCTCCATACTCTCCAGATACGAGTCCATGTGATTTTGACCTTTTCCCGAAAGTGGAATTATCACTTAGAGGAATTCGCTTTAGAACCAGACAGGCAATTATAGCAGCAGTAGAGCAGTCTTGTTCGAAGATTAGTACAAGAAGACGCTGTGGATGGCATCCGTCGTCTCCCTGAGGTGTGGAGGCGGGTTCTTCATGTTGGAGGAATTGCTTCTGAGCACTGCAACAATGTGACTGTTCCAAAAATATTTTCTTTGTTGTTAATTCAAATGTTACCACTAATTATTGAACGGCCCATGTAATAATAATAGCAATTGCTATGGAACAAAATCATGAGCTCAAACACTTAAAAATATAACATGCGATTAGATTTAAATCCGGAGTTATCTTGTCGGAAGTCTTGAATTAATTGCGAGTGAATTGTGCATTATGTATGAAATTTGTTCTATCATATCTAACATTTGTTAACAAAGTAACAGAATCACCACGTACATAGGCTTTACTAGTAACGTAGATGATTTCTCTTGTATCAATTTTGTTTCGTATTGTAGCTACCGTACATCCGTTATTAGCGAAATCATTTTAATTTCATTGTATGGTGAATGTATTCCAATAAAACACAACATATTACCAAAAAAGTGCTTTCCATACTACATTCCTTAAACAGCATTCGAAAATTCCTTCCGCTATCACTCAAGAAAATACTAGTGGAAACACTAGTAATGCCCCACTTCGATTATTGTGATTTTCTACTGACTGACCTCAATGTCAACCAATCGCAAAAATTACAACGTGTTCATAATTCTAGTGTTCGCTTCGTCTGCGATGTCCGTCGCGCTGACCACATTACCCCATCCTTCCAAACTCTAAATTGGCCACGGCTTAACGAACGTAGAAATTTTCATTCTGTTCTCCTTTTCCAAGTCCTTCACACTTCTACACCAACCTACCTTGCCTCCCGTTTCAGTTCCCTGTCATCATATCATAATCTCTTCACACGCACGCAAAATAGCCGCATACTAGCCATACCAACACACAAGACATCATCATATTCATCATCATACACAATCTCGCTCTCGCGCTTGTGGAATATCCTACCCAGTGACATCAGAGACTGTCGGAATTTAGTTAGCGTTCAAAATCAAGCTTATTAAGCATTTTCTTACCGCGTAGAGTAGGTTTAATTTGTACTTAATCAATAAAAGAAATGCTTCTCCCTTCTTAACGTTTACAATAAACTGTCTAGCTTTTATTAATCAGTTAATCTTTTAGTACTTCGATTTTTATTGTATCTGTAAATTTAATATTAATTGTAATTATAAAGTTATAATTGTAATTGTATTCTTAATATTGTAGTTGTAATCCCCTGGTAGAGGGGAAGAGAAGGCCTGATGGCCTTATCTCTACCAGGTTAAATAAATAAATAATAAAAAATAAATAAATAAGATTTCTTTCCAAATCAGAATTTTAAATATTTGTCTGAATTTTAATCTCACTGTATTTGAAATGTACTGAACTTTATTTAAACAATTCACACGTCACTTAACAAAAAAGAAATAAAATTATTCCAATTGAACACGAAATATATAAGTACCTGAATTATTTTTACTCCTTCACATTGAAGTTAATGGTGAAGATTGTACGTTGGCCAGACTGCTAACATCAATCAGGTGTTCACAGTTTAACGTACGTACTGTACCTATATTACGATTTTTTTATATATAATTTTCAAAATATACTGTACAATAAATGTTTGTGAAATGCATTACAAAATCGAGATTTTGTAAAAAGCACTTCCCGATCTTGTATCGTAATATACTACTACAGAATAGAGGTTTCTACATTTATAATTATACTAGTGGCTTGTGCAGCAAATGCTGCAAACTAAGTTCATTAGACGTTCAAATAAACATTTTTCAAATTTATTTTCAATGAAGAATACCAGACATTCTGAAAGTTATTTGCTTCCATAATAATGAAAGATACTCTCTCTCGAGCGAGCCAATACTGAAGAGAACCACGCATATAAATATCTACACCACACCGCCATTAAATATATGAAAAATATCCAACCCCACTTGATTAATGACTATAAAAATATTTGATTTTTAATAATATTCTTATCTTACGTAAGTTTTATAGCTTTCAGTAACATATACTATATATGTGCTATATAGCCGCCACTCAGTAAAATATACAAACCAAATCTAATTTAAGTTATTCTCTACATCTACTTATATAACCCCAAAACGTTTCACTTTCATATCATCAATACAGCATTAATGTGTATAATTAATGAAAAATAGTCACATCATGGCATTAACTATAATAATATTTCATTCATAATGGTAATAATGTCATCAAGCCACCTCAAGTTTTGTAGTTTTTAATATCCAATAAACCTGCTGTACCCAGAAAATTACACACCGCGGAATCGAACCTGTAAATTATTTTTAGTAAGTTAAGTTTTTAATAACCAATTTAATTTGAGCTCTAAATATGTCAGCATTCTTGCAGATCATGGCCTTTGTGTAATATTGTTTACTGTAGTGTGTGTTTTGTTTTATTCTGAAATGCAGTTAGCTAGTTCTCAAAACTTACGACAGATGGATTTTGGAAAATAGGAAAATTATGTTGAAAAATTGACATTTCACTGAAAACTACTATTTTTCTGAAAAACTTAGAGTTCCAAGCTTCGAAATGAGGGGTCATTTATTAAAATGCGTTCAGCCGTTTTCCCGTAATTTCCATTACCAGTTCAAATTATATATATAGATTTAAACATTCACCATTTTTTTGTATACATCATTTACACTGATTATGCTATTTCATGTCTCATTGAAATGCTTTATTTTTCCTTTAATTCCAAAGTAAGTGAACATGTAGTTTAATTCTTTGTCTCATCTTAATTTCTTTCTGTTTATTTTATATGGATTCATACATTTAACGACACATTTCCATTGATCTGTTCCTACCACACATTTCATTTATCGTCCGTAAAGATAAAAAGCTGGGGTGAAATCTTGGGGGCTGTACGGGTTTGCATGCTGATACATGAAGGGCTTAGGGTTCAGGCCCCTGGAGCTTAATCAGGCTACTCGCATGCGGACGAGACCTGGCTCTATCAGGTAGGATGGCCTGACATCGTCGGCTGATCAGGAAGAGCTTTGGACTCCGAGCTCTTTGGGCTTATCAAGCTACTCGTCCGCGAAGTTGGACCTGGCTCTATGAGGGGCTGAGGCATGATGGCCAACCTGTCCGTGTTGGATTCACGAATGCCATCCAGGCCACCTGTCGGATTTGGACAATCATCGCATATAGGGGCGCACAATGAGCCAAACCGTGCTCAAGTATACGGATCCGTCAAAGCCAAGCCAAGCCAAGCCAAGCCAACCCAAGCCAAGCCAATATGACTATTGCTGTTCATCTGTGTACTTTGGACCACATTCTCTGTGCCCAATCTTCTCATAAGAACCACATATAGCACCGGTGATCGAAATGCTACAACTGTACTGCAAACTTGCACACTGAACTGTCACACTATTACATCTGCTACATTAAAGTGCATAATGTTTTAATTTTGTTGGCGATAATACTGAAATTATTTTTTCTACTACCGGGGCTTTTAGTTTACCAAAAGCGGGAGAAAAATAAAACATTTCCTTCCTAAAAAGAGAAAGTAATAGAGAAATATAACTTCACAATGAAACAAATCAATCGTTGTTGCTAGCCACCGGCGTAGCTCGGTTGGTTAAGGCGCTTGCCTGCCGATCCGGCGTTGCGCTCGGGCGCGGTTTCGATTCCCGCTTGGGCTGATTACTTGGTTGGGTTTTTTCCGAGGTTTTCCCCAAATGTCAGGTAATACATGGCGAATTCTCGGCCTCATCTCGCCAAATATCTCCTCGTTGTTACCAATCCTATCGACGCTAAATAACCTCGTAGTTGATACAGCGTCGTTAAATAACGAAGTAAAAAAAATTGTTGTTGCTGTGACATATCCTTTGTATCTGTGCAAAATTATGCGTTCACTGAAATATTTCCAGAGAACTTCAATAACAAGAATTTCAAGAAGTAAAAGTAACAATTTACTCCCGGTTTTGGAAAGAATAGTACGAGGCGCATCCAGAAAGTAACTTTCCCGATTTTTTCCCCTTGAAAGTAAACGTAATTAGCCGTGTCAATTGCGCATGCGTAACAGATCTATGACGTATCAATCATATGCCAGCCGGACAGGTCCCGCCTGGTGCTAGTAGTGTGGCAGCAGTAGTCCGAAATGGAACCTATTATTCATTCTCCCGCCGCACAGTGTGTAATTTAGCGAGTCTAGCCGGCCAAAAATCATTTCTCGAAAACTAATCGCTCAATTTTCATAAAATTTGGTATGTAACTTCAATTATTGAAGTAGATAAGTTTTCAATAATGAAAATGAAAATAACAACTATTTTCACTGAAAATAAAATTAGTAATATTGCAAAAAAAATCGATTTGAGTGAAAAAATAAATTAATGTTCATAATATGGAATGCGCTTAAAATTGAAAGCGTAAGACGAAGGAATATTGCTACATATCTTATTCGTTTAGACGTCAGATGCATCCCCATCAGAATCTGTATCAACGCTGCTAGTCTTTCCTTCGGCAGCACCGAGTAATAGAGGCTCGGAGAGAACAGCAGCACTACTATTAAAAATGACAGCGATTTTCTCTTTTTAATTTCTTTAAGCTGGTGATGTAAGTGTCCAAAGGAATAAGTAGCATCAGTAAAAGTTCGGTATTTGTGTCTTTCTTGATGTTTTTCTTGCGAAGACTTCTCTGAAAAGCCTAATATAGTATTTGTTCCTCGATTCCTGGGCTTCCTCAGATAGTTTGCCAGTAGGTATAGACTAATAGTGTTATGTGACCTTCTGTCCATGAGCCAAGAGTTTGTAAAGGGTTGTAGGCATATAATACTATTTTGCAAGCATAAACATAATTCCCTTGTCTTCCTTGCATACATGTCAAGTGCCCGTTCATCAGTATTGCAAAACCTCAAGAAAAAGGTTTCTGATAGAGTGTAAACGACTTATTAAATTTCTATCTATTCCCGTAATATATGCGAAAGTGGAAACCTCCCTGAAAAATACTCCTGCCTGAACTTATCCTATCTTCAATGTTTCGCAGTAAATGAAACGGTGGATTTAAATTAACTTTTAAAAGATTTTGCATTTTCCTTAATTCTTTATATTGATTAGAGATCAACTGTAAATCAGTAATCAAAGCGAGATCCTCATTAGGTGACAATTGTTGCTTTTTCCTGCAAGATCAATTTTCACGTTTTTTTCTCGATTTTGTCGCATGTTGAAGTGATGCAAGTAAAAGCTCTCCTACAATATTGGCCGCATCTCTTTTCCCAGAAGTTCTGAAACTCATATGGGCAGCAGAAAGCTTTTCTTCTGGTGATCTTTCTTTAAAAAGTGGACAAAATTTTTTCCGTTTTGATCTTTCGCTCAGTTCTCCGAAAAGTTTACGTGGACGTCCCCGAATGCTTGTACGGGCAGACTCAAATTGGAATTGTTTTGTAGTAGATTTCATAATATTATATATTTTATTCTCAGACTTTGCATCTTGGTTCAAACGTAGCACATTATATTTTAAGAAAATTTTCTCATTCATGTTGTATTTTTCCCACCGTAATCGAATTTTCGAGCATAGAAGATTAATTAATTTTTTTATTGACTGTAAAATGTCTTCAGAGTAATCTTTGAGACCAAAATGTTCAATTATATTTGAGAACTTCACTTTTTTCTCGCTATTGTTCCATACCTGGAAAACAGCTCTCCGGATTACAGAGCGCATGGTGTCTGAAAATAATTAATAGTTTTTCTGTCTGCATCTGGTTGCAGAAAAAAATCACGACGTCTTGCTCAGAAAAGCATAATGAATATCGCCACAAAATTTTAGCGAGGTGATAGTACACCTTTTAAAATTCAACTCAAAGTAATATAATAAGATAGAACGTTGACTCTCTGCACATGTATATTCAGACACTTATTCTAGACAATAAGATAATAATTTTTAGCAAAAGAATTAGTTTATTTGTAAGTATATACCTTCTTATTATATATCCACACTGTATATTAAAGAAAAATATTATATTAACTTCCTCACTTTGCATCATCCAAATACAAACTGCGCGCCCGCCTCTGCATCGTAAATGATCTTATCGCAGACATGCAACTTTCGCTCTGTTATGAGGGTCCCCTAACAGATGTAAGCATCTGTCTACACTTGGATAGTAGTATACTTTGGAGTGTTATAAACACGTCTATATAAGAATTTAGAATTAAAGATGGGGTGTGAAAATTGATTTTTGGCCGGCTAGCTGCTTGAAATTACACACTGTGCGCCGCCTACGAGGTTCGGTCGGTGATAAAGTTCTTTAATGCACAAAGCATTGCGCCAATTGAAATTCATCGGCAGCTCTGTCAGGTCTATGGGTCGAACATCATGAGTAAGCAGATGGTGCGTCGCTGGTGTAGGCAGTTTTCCGAAGGTCGTCAAAGTGTCCATGATGAAGAGCGCAGTGGGCGATCGTCCCTCATCAATGATGATCGTGTTGAGCTGGTGCGGCAGTGCATCATGGAGAACCGTCGCTTCACGATTACGGAGCTGAGCAGCCATTTTCCGCAGATATCGCGATCCTTGTTGCATGAGATTGTCACTAAGCACCTGCTGTTCAAAAAAGTGTGTGCCAGGTGGGTGCCGAAAAACCTACACCCGAACACAAAATGCAACGTTTAGGAGCAGCACTGACATTTCTGCAACGATATCACGATGACGGCGACGAGTTCCTCGACAGGATCGTCACGGGCGATGAGACTTGGATTTCGCACTTCACCTCGGAAACCAAACAGCAGTCAATGCATTGGCGGCATAGTGGATCTCCGGTCAGGACGAAATTCAAACAGACGCTGTCGGTACGGAAAGTGAAGTGCATGGTGTTCTGGGACAGGAAGGGCATTCTGCTCATTGACTTCCTTCCAAGAGGTGAAACAGTGAACGCTGACCGTTACTGTGAAACACTGCGAAAATTGCGACGTGCCATTCAAAACAAGAGGCGTGGAATGCTTACTGCAGGTGTTGTGCTCCTCCATGACAATGGTCGTCCACATACGGCTCGGCGCACAGCAGCTGTTTTGACGGAATTTGGCTGAGAGTTGTTTGATCCTACCGTCCTGATCTTGCTCCCAGCGATGTTCACGTTTTCTTGCACCTCAAGAAATTCCTGTGAGCGTTTTGGCAACGACGAAGAGCTGAAGACGTCTGTCACACGCTGGTTCCATTGACAGGCGGCAGAGTTCTACGACAGAGGGACACAAAAGTTGATCCCATGATACGATAAGTGTCTGATGGTGGCTATGTTTAAAAATAGCTGAAACATTGCTGCTCCTGTTGCCAATAAATGTTTTCCTGAAAGTGTGTGTTCTTTTTTTTTTAAATAGGGAAACTTACTTTCTGAATGCGCCTCGTATATAGGCCTACATCATAGGATCGAAAAATATTTTTTTGCATTCCTACTGCTGTGAGTATGCTGTTATTACATAGTTTTAGGGAAGTAATAGTATGTTACAATAAAAGGTTGGGAAATGTTTCTTGAAAAGACGAGGAAAATAAAAAAAAGGAGCAGAGCGAGATTTTTAATTTCCGAGATTTTTTAGTGCATTTCACAAACGTGTAACATTTTTTTTTCACGATCCTATTTTTAAAATTCCAAATACAATATGTTTTAAATTGAAAATTTAGATTAATACTATTCCAAAGCCTTCGCAGAACTATATTATAATACTAAGTAACAATAAGTATACTGTAATGGGTCCATTTCACTATAGTTTTATGTTATGAAGAACGGTTTCCCTAGCAAGAATTTTCTGTGTGGAAATTCTAACTTTCAAGGCCTAACAAAAATAGCTTTAAATACAACAAAAAGACAATCGTGCAAAAATGGATCTTACCGTGATAATGTCGGTTGTTATTGACAATGGGACGTCTGAAGAAGTAAGTGAGAATATGTTTCTTTCCACAATCGTATAGCAACAAATGATTATTCAAAAAGTCAACGATCCTCCCAACCGCTCTTGTATTAAATAAATTAATAAAAAAGATTGTTATGACGTAAAGTGTGGGAGTAGAAAAAAAACATTATATTCAATTCGTGAAGTATAGTAGGGGAGGTAAGACCTGTCCTGTAACCTTATCACTAGAGATGAAATAATTCCTTCCATGGACACGAGATTGCCTACGCTTCAACCATACAGTGTGGGTGTGTATGAACTCTGCACAGCGGTCAGATGTAAACAAGAGCAGGTTTCAGACATACAAAGTACGGTATACTTCTGTGAACATGAACGTTGCACACTACCTGTTGGGAAGATTTGGAGTGAAGTATAACCCATGTAAAATTATTCCTCTTGGTAGTCCTCTATGGAGTGTACAATTCAACTAATGCCCACATATATTAGAATGACAATATATGAAGTAATGACAGTAACATTGCACTACAAGTTAGAAATCGACTCGCTCACTTACTACCGTGCGGGACACGTAGCGCCACAGTTCAGCACTGTTCCTGTAACAAGAAGGTACAAAAAATAATTCTAAACCCTTCCCTCTGACGTCATATATAAGCTGGTATCGTGTTTATGGAGAAATTGTTTCATTTCTACTTATGCGCAGTGGCTTTATCACCAGTGAGGAAGAAGGGGAAAAATAGGCCTATGGTTTTAGTCTGAACTGAATTTTCTTGTTAGTAGATTCGCCTAATATTAACCAAACGCAAACAAACCTTGTTTATGATCTCCCATCCTTTTCTCTCTCGCTCAGCTCTCATGCCAGATCTCGCCTCTCCACTTACAGAATTTATTAGTCTCGAACTACTTAATTAAAGCTCTCGCTATCGCTCGGGCGCAAACTCGTTCTCGACTGATGAACACTACTTACCTCCCTCAAAACATAAATGATTACGTATTTCCCTCGGTACATTTGTAGCTGTCGGGATTAAATCCGTCGGGCTACAATCACACGTTTGTCTCCCTTAATATATAATGTACTAATATATGCAGTACTGGGTAGGCCTATACATACATTAGTCCGTCTCTTTCGGCGGTTTTTCCAACGTCATGACAATAAGAATGAAATCTGAGTCCTTACCTCTCTCTCTTCTCTGTCTGTACGTGTCTCTCTCTCTTTCTTTTTTGAGTAATAAAGATACTGTCCTATTAAGGGGTTAGGTACAGCTTACAGCAGTAAAATTTTTGGAAATATTAAACATTTTTTCCTCCATTACTGTATATTGTACAATAATGAAAATTGGTATATATGTAAAACACTGTCCTTCTGCTATATGAAAAAAATATTTTTACGGTTAACAAATATATTTTCTTTTGCAAATTCAAAATGATGCCAGTTCACTGTGCAGTGAAGAAAGCGTTTCCCTCATAACTCATAAACTTGTTAACTTTTTCATATTCTCTCTCTTTTACTTTATTGTTGAAACTCATGTTTACAATATCATGCTCTTTCAACTACATTCCTTAATAAATAATATATTTTATTTTGTGTTAAAAGAAAATATTGATATTTCACCATTTTTAAAAAGAATTTATTTTTTATCAGACAATCTATCAAAGGTAGAGAAGTGATCTTGCATCATATTGTAGGTATGACATGCGTAAAAACACACACAAGATTTCATCACAGAATGTTGGATAGTTTTTGAGTTATGTGGGAAACGCTTCAGTGAACTGAATTTTGAAAAAAAAAAAAATTGTAAATATTTTTTTTAAATCGTAAAAATATTTTTTCATATAGCATAAGGACAGTGTTTTACACACATTAATTTTCATTATTGTACAAGATACATTAATGGAGGAAAAGAATGTTGAATATTTCCAAAATTTTACTGCTGTAAGCTGTACCTAACCCCTTAACAAACATCTCCCTCGATACATGTCATAACTACACTGAGGATTTATGACGCTTACCATATTTGGTTAGGATAGGCGTGGTGTACATTACGGTTGAGGAAGTGTGGTTTAAAATTTTATGAAATTTAAATCTTCCAGTCTTTTTCTAATGGCACCTAAAGGAACCAAGTAGTCACCTACTGAACTAAGCTGAGTGTACTACAGCGAATTAATATTTGAAATTTTAGATCCAATAATCATCATATTAAGCCGTCTGTAATATTTATTTTAAGAATTTTTAATCGTTAATATGTGTGTAACTAATGCCTACCTATTTCAATTACGTGATTCGGGTACCGCATACTGCGGATAGAAAGCAAGACTGTGACCCATTTTCACATTGCACACCACTTCTGCGGGCCACGTTATGCATGATGTGTGTCTGTGAAGAGTGATATCGTGTATTAGGGTGAGTGTATGTTAAGTGTTCCTGTAAATTTAGTGTAGAAATGGGATGAGAATGATGATGGTGAGGAAGGGAGAAGGGGAAACTCGGTACCGGCACGTAGCCTACTCCTGTCGAATACCACCAAGGGGACCGCCAGGCTTAACGTCCCCATCCGACGGACGAATCACTATCAACAGTGACATATGCCTTCCCTTCATATGCACTGCGGAGAGATTTGGGATTTAACCCTGGCATATTGGTGCACAATTCAGTGATTAGAAGTTCTGCACCACCATGCCGGCTAGTCTATAGGCAGACACGCTATCACAGAGCTAACTCGGCGGACTTAATCGTTAATAATACTTATTTTAAAATTTTATATATTCAATCTTGACGATTTATAAAACGATTATATAGGCCTACTTTTTTAAAATGAGAAAACTTCAAGTTTTATTAACATACTGCATAGGCTAATAATTACAAACGTTTCTTCTCTCGGCATCATCAGATTTACATTTTTCGTGCAATATCTAATAGACATACAAGAAATTCTTATTATATACTCCCTCCGTTCCAAAATATGGTATAGTAACAAATGAAACAAGTTACAATATTGCGCATGCGGGCACGAAATGTTTCGCCATGTGGAATTCTGTTCAGTAGTGAAGAAACTATCAGACATTACAGTTGTCAATGTTTTTAGTCTTCTGTAGTGCATCAAACTATAATATTTAAGTACTTCATTATGAACAGAAATCAAATGGGCATCTGCTGTGGCGTTCCTGTTACAGAAAATATAACACCAACCCAGTCAATGCTGAATAGAATATCAAAGGCACAACAGTCTTATAAAAACGGGTTGTAATTTATTGCAATTTTTATGTCAGTTTGCCTCTCTCAAAACATTTTTGTTTTTTTCTTTGTTAATTGTACATCACACGGAATGAAATTTACTTTATTTATTAGTTTTTCTTATGTTAATTTATCAGACAAATAAGTATCTATAAGATGTATTAAAGTTACATTCTATTACTACGAACTTAAACAAATGTATACCATATTTTGGAATGGAATAAATGACATCTTTCTATACCATATTTTGGAACAGAGGGAGTAGTTCTTATATAGGTAGTATGATACATTTAAAAGCATTTTATAGACACTATACACAGTTAAACTAATTGTAAATATCTCAAATATATAAACTAATTATAGTTTTGACTTGTCTTCTGTCTCGTGTTGGTCTATTATACAAACAAATTATGTACCATTATAATTTAAATTCTTCAACATTGTTTTGACCTTTATACATACCGGTACAACACTGTTCTGAAAGATTTTGTTTAATGTTATAAAATGTGGTATGTTAAATTATTAGAAATTGTATTATAGAGGAATGATCTTTCTTGTTAAGTTAAAATAGTATTATGCATTGTATGTTTAAAAACAATCACTTGAAAGATAAAATTGTATAATCATCAACATATTAGTGTGTGCATTCTGTTGTTCATTTGACACACTGTTAATTTCTTGAATGCCTATGACTTCACTTTAGAGACTTTGTTTAATATTACATACAAGTGTGGTATATCAAACTGTTAGAAATTATTTATTAAGTAGCCCAATCATATTTGTCTTCTGTTAAGTTAAAAGTTAAATATGGACTGGCATTACATGCTTACACTAATTTATTAAACCGTGTCGGACTGTAAAGAAAACGACTATCGCAATGTCCATATTTTATGTTGTACAATCATAGGCAGTGTTATGGAGGGGGGCATGGGGAGGCACTGCCACCCGAAACTTGTCTCAACTCTTTTTTTTTCTATTAACATTAGAAAATATTGAATGCAAAAGACTTTTTTTGCTTTTGTTTATGATTAAGTTTCTGTTACTTAAATTGAAGAATTAATGTCTTCAGCTCATGTGTCTAGTCTAGACTATAATATTAATTATTTTAAATTTCTAAATGTAGGCCTATAAGAATTTCTATACATCATTTCAGGAATGGAAGCACTGTAATGTTTCTTTTGTAACAGCCAGTACTCCTGTGTTATAAGTCTGCAGCGGCCATCTACTGAATTAGGTGTTAGTGAAAAAAAAAAAAAAAAAAAAAAAAACACCATAATCCCATGTTAAAGGAGTGGAAATTTTCAGTAGTTTTCATAATATAACCATAGTGCAAAGATTTTTTTGTTAAAACAGCCATTTTCCAGGAAGATGGTACGATGTTAGCATTTACAAATAATATCCCATTCATAAAGAAAAGCAAGAAAATTCTTTTGAATTCAATATTTTGTAATTTTAATAGAAAAAAAAAAAGAATTCAGACAAATTTGGAGGGGCAGTGCCCTCACATACCCTCCCATAACTCTGCCCATGGTTATGACCTATTATAATTTGTAGTAGCCCTACAGTTGAAGCCCTATACAACTCGGTCCGAAACATCGTGGATATGGATGTAACACTGTAAGAAACATGCACCCCAAAAATACTTTTGTGCGAGATCGTGCGTATTTGCTTGGTTTCCGCACAAAACCAATCCGCAGAAAGTCTAAAATTCCACATTCAGTATTCCCAACCTAACACACATAACAATTTCCCTCTTCCCCTACCCCTTAAGTGACATATTGATTTTACTGCTT
The DNA here is from genome assembly GCF_040183065.1 of Periplaneta americana. Taxonomy (NCBI): domain Eukaryota; kingdom Metazoa; phylum Arthropoda; class Insecta; order Blattodea; family Blattidae; genus Periplaneta; species Periplaneta americana. Next base: position 90,626,582 of record NC_091132.1, read on the forward strand.
TAGTCTTTTAACATATTATTTTTAGAGACGTTCAATATAGTAATAATTATAAATTGGAAACTTACCACTGCAATTTAACCTAAATTGCACTGTTAATTATTGTTTTTAAATATTTGCAAAAATTAAGTAAACTCTACAACTCCACTAAAGTTACTGCATTCGTGATGCAAGTAACATTAAGGAAGCCGTGAAAAAATCAACAAGATTCCAGACTCATCATAGACTGGGGGGGGGGGAAAGACAGACGTATATCACGGCCTGCTGGAGTATAGTAAACACAGAAAACATTTTAAAGCAACAATGTTGAAGATAGATATTTTTGTTTTGCAAAGTTGCCGTCATTGAACAGAAACCAAGATGGAGATTTCATTGCAACTAATTAGAAATTCCTCTTTCAGGTATGTAAAAAACGATCTTCGCACAAAATAATGTACGATACACGATCGGTATGTTTTCTTTCAATTCTCGGAAAATAAAAAAGCTCAAATACGTTTCGCTTTTTCAGACTTTTCCTCGAACATGAAACCTTCAACATACCGCTCTTGTAACGCATATTACTATTATAAAATGATCATATTCCGATATACTGTACCACGGTCAAGCTATAACGGGGGAGGAAGTAAATGAAATTCCCTCGTAACCTCGTCATATCGGGATTCTATGGTTTTGCTTTGCCCCCCCTCCCAGGGAAATGGTTCTCTCTCCGCCTATGTGTACAATATTATAGTATTGTGAAACTTTAATTTTCCTACCAATTTTTTTCTATTGTTCTATTAAAATTATAGAATATAGCCTATTAACCTGTTGTATCCTATAGGATACTTTGTGAATTTAAGGGTTAAGTTTTTGAATGCCTCTCACTTCAGCGTCGTATCTCGATTGTAACATGCTTGTCACTGCATACTACAATTCAATTTGAGATAATATGCATATATTCTTTGGCTATTTTACGACGCTTTATCAACAGTTATGGTTATTTAGCGTCTGAGTGAGATGAAGGTGATAATACCAGCGAAAAGGGACCAGGACCAGGATCCAGCGCCGAAAGTTACCCAGATTTTGCTCTTAATGGGTTGAGGAGAAAACCTCAGAAAAAATTTTAACCAGACAATTTGTCCCAACCAGGAATTGAACCCGGGTCCGTTTGTTGCACGACCAGACGTGCTAACTATTATTCCACAGCAGTGGACTGATAAAATATTATTTACTTACTTACTTACTGGCTTTTAAGGAACCCGGAGGTTCATTGCCGCCCTCACATAAGCCCGCCATTGGTCCCTAGCCTGAGCAAGATTAATCCAGTATCTACCATCATATCCCACCTCCCTCAAATCCATTTTAATATTATCTTCCCATCTACTTCTCGGCCTCCTCAAAGGTCTTTTTCCCTCCGGCCTCCAAACTAACACTTTATATGCATTTCTGGATTCGCCCATACGTGCTACATGTCCTGCCCATCTCAAACGTCTGGATTTTATGTTCCTAATTATGTCAGATGAAATATACAATGCGAGCAGCTCTGCGTTGTGTAACTTTCTCCATTCTCCTGTAACTTCATCCCTCTTAGCCCCAAATATTTTCCTAAAAACCTTATTCTCAAACACCCTTAATCTCTGTTCCTCTCTCAAAGTGAGTGTCCAAGTTTCACAACCGTAAAGAACAACCGGTAATATAACTGTTTTATAAATTCTAACTTTCAGATTTTTTGACAGAAGACTAGATGACAAAAGCTTCTCAACCGAATAATAACACGCATTTCCCATATTTATTCTGTGTTTAATTTCCTCCCGAGTGTCATTAATATTTGTTACTGTTGCTCCAAGATATTTGAATTTTTCCACCTCTTCGAAGGATAAATATCCAATTGTTATAGTTCCATTTTGTACAATATTCTGGTCACGAGTCATAATCATATGCTTAGTCTTTTCGGGATTTACTTCCAACCCTATCGCGTTACTTGATTCAACTAGAATTTCCGCGTTTTCCCTAATCGTTTGCGGATTTTCACGTCATCTGCATAGACAAGAAGCTGATGCAACCCGTTCAATTCCAAACCCTGTCTGTTATCCTGAACTTTCCTAATGGCATATTCTAGAGCGAAGTTAAAAAGTAAAAGTGATAGTGCATCTCCCTGCTTTAGCCCGCAGTGAATTGGAAAAGCATCAGATAGAAACTGACCTATACGGACTCTGCTGTAAGTTTCACTAAGACACGTGTTAATTAATCGAACTAGTTTCTTGGGAATACCAAATTCAATAAGAGTACTTCTGATATAATATTATAACGACGAAATATGTATTATTTAACGTGACTGTAGGATGTTAATTGCATTTAAACTTAATTGTTTCTATTGATGTTCGTGAACCAAGTATCGTTTATATGTGAGTTGTGCATCTTTAATTTGAATATAATTTTATGTGAAAAATGATGGTTTTAGAAATAATTTGATTATGGAAATGTTATGTGATATAGAGTTATTGTATTTGCGCCAGATACTTTTCGTGTTGTAAAGGATAAATATTCTTAAATTAAATTTTAGATAGATCGATTTTTATTGAAAACATCAGACCAAAAACTTTGATAGACCACAAGATCTTGAATTTTTAAAAACAGAATATTTTGAATAACAAATATAATGCAATATTCATTCATAGTATTTTCCAATATTTCGTATTTTCTGCCTTCCTTTTAATCTTCGCGTATGATCCATATATCACAATTTCGTCTATAATCTGATATCTTCTTTCTGCCCCGAATTCTTCTTCTGTTCATTATTCCTTCAGTGAATCCTTCAGTAGGCAGTTTATTTTCAGTCAATGACCAAGCTAATTCCTTCTCTTTTTTCTGATCAGTTTCAGCACAATTCTTTCCTTACCCACTTTATCCAACACAGCTTCATTTCTTAGTCTGTCCACTTCACATGTTCCATTCTTCTGCACATTTACATATCAAATGATCGTATTCGCTGCTTTTCACCTCGTCGTAATGTCCTTGTTTCTGCCTGATACAATGCCAATTCCACACAACGCACTTCACTAATTTCTTCCTTAGTTCTTTTTCTAGAGGTTAAAAGCTTCCTTGGCATTGCTATCCTCCTTTTGACTTCCTGGCAGCAGAATGCAGTATTATAACAAAAAGAATAAAATAGAAGATCAGCGTTTGAATCAACATAATAAAATTTTTAGTCAATATGTATAAACCAACAAGTACGGGCGAATTCAGAAATGCATATAGAGTGTTAATTGGGAAGCCGGAGGGAACAATACCTTTGGGGAGGCCGAGACGTAGGTGGGAGGATAATACAAGAATGGGTTTGAGGAAGGTGGGATCTGATGATAGAGACTGGATTAATCTTGCACAGGATAGGGACAGATGGCTGGCTTATGTGAGGTCGGCAATGAACCTCCGGGTTCCTTAAAAGCAGTAAGTAAGTAAGTAAGTAAGTAATAATGTACACGTATATAAAAGAAGAGGTAATTTAAATCAAAAGTAACATATAACAAATCAAGAATTTGAAATTATATACCTTGTTACTGCGGTTCAATTTCTTTTGCCTTCTTTAAAGGCTTCTGTGATTCAGCATACTATAATATGCTTCACACACCAGAGCTAAGTGTCCAGAAATATCTGATAGCAGACGCGTATGGGGGCTTGTATATACGAAGTAAGAATACTACTTTACAGTGTATATAGTGATAGATTTATTGATATTAGCTCACAGAAGTACAAACTTAATAATTTAATAAAATGATCTATATACAAAAGTAGTTATACATAATAAATATACAATTTCCTAAACTAATTAATTTATCGCAAATCTCAGTAATTATTTGTTTAAACTTGCACTTACGTCTAGTTTCAGTGCATGTTTAAGCCAATCGTGATAACTATTAAACCTTTAAAACTTATTTATCTGCTCGTTTTCACAATCTTCTACCATGAACATTTTAAAATTATTTTTTTCTTCATTTTTTTTTCCTTTCTTTACTTTAAACATCTAAATTTATTCCCTAACTTCCATATTTATGTTTAATTATAGGTTCACTTATGCCTATTAACTAATTCTTCCATGTCATCACACTGCAACCAGGTTAGCAGTTGTTGACACATAGCCAGCACACTGCAATAGCTGAATCGGTATTTCTCAGCGCGTACAGTAGGTCAGTCTAAATTCCTGCTACATGCTTGTCAGCAAGTTATTTGCTTATTTATACATCTTGCATCATACATGTAAACATACTTGACATATTTATTACGTAAATCAAATATCAATTACAGTTATGACATTCTTTTCCATTCTCACATTTTCGTTTAATTACTATTCTACTTTTTATTAAATTTATTTTATGTTTAATCTTATTGAAATTTAAAATCTTGAAATATACGAATTAATTTGATGTCTTTATAAACAAAGAATTTTACTACTAAATACATCTTTATTGTTCAGATTATTACTATTATTATTATTATTATTATTTTTTTTTATTTTATTTATTTATTTATTTATTTATTTATTTATTTATTTATTTATTTTTTTGGATTTTCCCATTATAGGAAAGTTAAGTTTTTGTTGTTGCCTACCTCTTAGTAAATAGTTTTGTTCAGTACTTCTATCATTATTTGTATTTGATAGTTCAAAATTTTTTATACTAGTGTTTGTATATGGCCTTTTACCTCCAATTAAGTGATCGTCCTCAAGTTCATCTTCCTCGGTAGAATCCACCAACCTCCTCAGTGTTGGTCGTGTGTCACTTCCTCTAGCGCTCCTCGAACTACCCAAGGATTGTTGCACTATTTGAACACAATTTTCACTTTCATACAATGTATATAAAATGTCAGCTATTTATGACTATGAGCCATAAGAGAGGTTTAGGCCAACGTATATTGACCTAAAATCTAAGAACGTACTTATAGCATTACCAGATGACTGGATTTTTAGTGCATCCCATGTCTGTTATTCATAAAGTTGAAGTGAAAAACAGTGGCTGTGTTCGTTACAGAGAATGTCCGCTATTGGGAACTGATTTTCTTAGAAGAGCGCATGTAATTCTGTGGAGAAATTTGGAATTCTCCGTTATTTAGAGGTATCTGTTACGAGAATTTATTTTTTTTATCTTAGTAGGCTATTTTACAACTCTTTATCAACATCTTAAGTTATTTAGAGTCTGAATGAGATGAAGGTGACAATACCGGTGAAATGAGTCCGGGATCCAGCACCAAAAGTTACCCAGCATTTGCCCATATTGGATTGAGGGAAAAACCTCGGAAAAAACCTCAACCAGATAACTTGTTCCGACCGGAAATCGAACCCGGGCCACCTGGTTTTGCGGCCAGACGCGCTAACTGTTACTCCACAGGTGTGGACTGTTACTAGAAGTTGCACTGTATAAGAATACTGACAGATTTGAACTTCAATCTTAAAACTCTCTTTGTAACATATTTTACGTATAAGTACTAAGATATGAAGTAGAATTGTGGAATTACAGCCACATACTTAAAATTCTCTCTGCCTAACAAATAACATTATTATATTCCTCTATGAACAATGAATAAAGGAGGGGCGTTTTATTAGCTATTTATGCGATGTTATGCGACAATAGACGTGCTTAAGAACAATAGAATTATTGCGACAAGTGAGGAACAAATGAGAGATATGTTAGCGAACATCCATTACTTCACATACAGGAAAGGAAGTAAGATGATAAAATCTTCGTTGATGAGTGGTGACTAAGACCCACGAATCTGATACGGTGTGACAGTGCGATTGTCGGAACTTCAGTATGATGAATGTTCGCCAAAATATCGTCTTTCAAAGCTTCTCCTTTAAAGTGTCTCTCAGGAATCAACATCTCCTTGCAACGAAGTTCGGCCTTGGTCTCATTTCTGGGAACTTCACGCAGGCCTCCTTATTACCATCAGAAGTATGTGGAATTTTGTAGTTTTTTACGATCGTCTATACTACTTTCAGAAATAGAATAATCGATTCGAATTTAATTTATTTCTTTTTTTTTTTTTGTTTATTTACTATTCCTCCATTATATAAACGAAATTCTAGAAAAGTAAAAAAAAAAAAAATAAATAAAATAAAGAAGTTTAATTAATATATTTTGTGCTGCAGATTCTAACAGTTTATTCCTTTGCAAATCGAGCTTTGAGGTATAACTCCCTGTAAAGCTGATTTGAATAATTTCGAGGGAGAAATTGTTTCGGAGCCAGGTATCGAACCCGGGACCTTTGTTTAAACGTACCAACGCTCTACCAACTGAGCTGGTCCAAATTCCTCTCGTCATATTTCCTGTACTTCAGTTTTGGTTTCTCGAAAACACTAGGTTCAGCCTTGTCCAGTTCACATTTCTTACACGTACCGGTATTTAAAACCTTATCCATTGGGATAACACACTCACGAACTACTAAGTCTCAAATGGAAAATAGACGTAGTGGAAGAAGCTTCTTAACCTCACTACACTTGGTGACACTAGTTACTAATGCTGCTCGCCTTCTCTAGTTACAATCACGCTGAGTCATGGACGCTGTTGACAGACCGCACTTCCCATGCATCTGATTGTTATCAAGGAACTATGAAAAGAAAAATGTTATTACTGACTAGTTTTGTTTTATTTCGAAAATAATGCATATTTTACAATTTCGGTACAAAAATCCAGTAAATTCTCGCGCTAGCCTTGGTAAACTCTGGCGCCTCACAGTTTGAAAAACACTGATTTAGGTGAAAAATAAATCAATGTCTTCCTCTACTGAGTCTACTGCGTTACTCTCTGGTTCCTTGGAAGGGAGGGATGAAATATTATTTCTAGCATGGAGTTCTGCTATGAAAATCTCGAGCTATCACTAGATCAAAGGACCAACCATGGCTAAAAATCGGGGTCCGGTCAAAGGATTCCTTCCAAAAAATAAAGAATATTGGTGAAATATGATATATGAAGTAAAACAAAACAGCTAAACTCCCGAGAAACATTTAATCCTCCTTGGCTTGAAATGAGAGTTCTCTTCATTTCAGGGGACTGGAATTTTCCCCTTATTTTGTATAATTGTCCTGTATCGTGTCGACTACACGGTTACAGAGGCCTGCATTTTGAGAAAATCTAATGTTGATACAGAAATATAGGCCCACTCTACCTTACATCGTATTGGAATGTAAGTCGATAAAACGAGAGGGAAAGATTAAACACGGCAAACAAATAAATAAAAATTACATTATCCGATTGTAGAATAGAAGTCATGACGAGAACATTTGTGTAAACATGACTTACATCGACATGAACATCATGGAAGAATTCAATATTCCACTTATCGTTATTAATTAAGTGGAAAAGGAAAATACATTTTGAAATAATGAGCTGCAGCACGACCTCTACATCCGCGCAGAACTGCCATCTACAGGGAACAAGATCTGTTAGCCGTAATTAAAAAGATGGGACCATAATTTTCCAACAGTCCGGTAGGTCTAATAATTGAAGGGAAAAAGTAATTAATGAAAAATGTCACGTATACAAAAGGGAGTTCATATTGGTGTCTAATTATGGCTAAAAATTCTCCGTAACAAGGATTGCGTCGAATGAGTATTTAATTACAATATGGTCTTCATATTAGTCTTTCAATGAATCTTAATTATCTATTTTGTTTTACTATTTATTTTCGTTCTTTGCTTCAGATTAACGATAGCGCTCCTGGAAAACTGTCCATTGAACCTTAATTCAATTTCTTATTATAAAGAGAAAATTTATTCTCTCTACCCTCTAGCGTAATCATATTTTGTTTTTTTAGTTTTTTTTTTCTCTTCATTACATCTCATACTATACGAAGCACATTATGACATAAAATATCGTAATTTTAATATCTGATGTAGAAGCATGGGAACTACATGCGCGAACCTGAATAAAAAGTTTTAAATAAGTCCTAAAGAAAATAATGGTAACAAAACAAAATATAGTTCAGACAAATCGGGTATCCGTTTTCATAAATAATCTTTAAGCTGTGGTAGTAGTAACAATAGCAGCAACAGCAACAATGAGTGGCTACGGGCGGATTAGGGACGACCCTTCAGCACGTCGCCGTCGTCTCGACAGTGTCGTTCAGGAAAAGTTGGAAAAAAAAATCACAGTGGTAGAGCCAGAAATTATAAAATATTGATAGATTTGAAGCTTTTTATTCGTACAGAAATCAAAGAAATTTTATTATGAAATAAATGAGAATGAGGTGTACCAGCCACCGGCCGCATGAAATCACTCACCCGCTCACCCAGTGGTTCCTCTATAACCCCCCCCCCACCCTACTTAAGTTCATGCCCGGGAGGTGACCAAGCAGCACAAGATCCATTCCGACAGCCCTTCTAAGGTGTCGAAGCACCCTCGGAAGTGCTATTAAGAAACTAGTTCTGGCAGAGATATTGCGAAACCACTGATTCAGGTTCTGGCTGATATGTACAGTTACCCTGAAAAAGAATGAGACGATTCTTGGTCGTCGGAAGTTAAAGTTGTACAGCGCGGTTCACTCGATATCGACGTAACGATACATAACATGACAAATAATACAAGAATTGTTACAAGGACCACAACAAGGACAAGGACCAGAATAAGGATCACGAAGAAGACTGCCATTTAAGGCCAGGATTTCACAACATAGCTCGAGTCACAAAATATCATTGCTTCACTGTACCGAATGGCAAATGCCTGCTAAGGGATCTACATTCCGGACTGCTGCTGTCACTGTCTTGTCTCGTTAGCTCATATAGTAGCGTGTCGGTTCCACTATATAACCGAAACATCTCGTGTTCGATCCCGGATAAAACTTATTTTTTTATTGAGGTGTAATTAATTTGTTCAGAGTTCCTCGACTGTCTAATTTGTCAAAAAATATGGAATAATTTATGCCCAATTTCTGGGTCTTACAAGTGGGCTGAACCTCGTCAAAAAATAAATAAATCTTACTTGGAAGTTAAAAGTATTCTTCCTCAAACAAAAATCATAAGAAACAAAAAGAGACCTCTGAACTTAAAATCTTGTCCACATGCCATCAGCTTCTATTACAGCTCTAAGTCGATCCGGCATGGATGTCACGAGATTGTGGAATAAGTTCTGATCCCCGGCGAGGTCTTCCCAGGTGTCAACAACTTGATCCCACAATTCGTCTCGATTTCGAGGGCGTCGGTGGGCATAGGTGGCTATTCTTCTCTTTTGCAATTACGCCCATAAATTTTCGATGACATTCAAATCAGGTGACTTCGGAGGCCAATTAATGATTTCGATCTCGGGTCTCCTTTGAAACCATCTTTGAATGCTTGCAGCATAGTGCACGGGATGGTTATCTTGCTGGAACAGCAATGTTCCTTCGGGAAAACGTTCTCGGGCGGAGGGAAGGAATATATTTTCCAGAATGTGCTCGTAAGTTCCCGCACTAAACCGACCATCGATGCGTTCTATAACGTCAGGTCCATCGTAAGACATCCACCCCTAACACGATATGCTAAAGCGTCCCGATCTTTCACGTCGGTGCACATAGCGCTGGTCATGTCGGAGACCATCCTCACGATAGACACGGACAGGACCTTCGTAATCACTCGAGATGGTTGTTTCGCCGGAGAAAATTACATTTCTCCAATCGAAATCCACTCGATTGGTAGCGAAGGCAAGATGGTCGACAGCTTGTGCTTCCCCCAATATTTCCATTTGCGCAGCCCTCTGGCTCCTAATACCGCGGTTCCTCAACCTGCTGATCACAGTCTGTGAAGAGCCGGGAAAGTTAGATGCTGCTCTTATTTCGTTAGCAGTCAGAAAGGGGTCCTGTCGAACTGTCTCGAATAAGAGAGCATCCTCTTACAATGAAGAAATCCGCGAACGCCCAGGAATAGGGCGATTTTCGACCTCCCCTAAATTTAGGTCACGATGAACCCACCTTGCGACTGTACTTCCAGGAACACCGACCAAACGGCCAGCAGATTTAGTCCCATATCCAGCCTCAACTAGAGCTATAACTCGCTGTCTCATGTCACGTCGGTTCGCCATTACGATGAGAAATGAGGGATGACGATAATACTTTAGTTTAGACAATGACTATTTAACGTGATACAGAATTACTGAAATAACAGGCATCTTGCATAGTAAGAGTTAATAAATCATCCCTAAATTAAGTAACTAATTAACAGGAAGTCCAATTGTTGCAAAAATAATCAAATTAAATCTAATTACATTATGTAAACAAATCCCAAGTTACGACACCACATTGCTACAGCTAAATTGTAGGTTATTAACATTAGCATTGAATAGGTCTGTGGTTGTGCGTTGGACGACAAAACCATCATCGAAAGTTCGAATCTTGCGGAGGAATGTAGCTTCTTGCTTTTTATAATGTAAATCAGAATTCTAACTACAATCATTCATATTTCTTAGATTATTTATTAATATTTATAACCTACATTGAATTTGTAAAGAAAAGACTTTAGAAGTCTCATATGGAATTTGTGATCTGTAGTGACATAAACATAGATTATCTCTCGGAACTTCTCCGTAAAAGTAAATTAAATTCACTCCTTGAAACTGGAAACCTTAGTCGTAGACTCATTTTCCCACAGCATACAAGCTGAAGTAGCACAGCCATTGATAAATGTTTTGTACACAGAATTAGACTGAATTCCTATTCGACAGAACCTATGATCAATGGTTTGTCTGAACATGATAAACAAATCCTAAGTGTTTCCAGTGTTACTGAACAAGTTGAAAATATTAATTAAAAAACTAAGAAAGGATCGTAAATGCTGTATCTAGTGATTATTTACATTTATGTCTACAAAATGAATCTTGGAAAAACATATATGATACTGGTGCTACTGATATTAAGAGTAAATGTATTGTATCTTTCACTTAATTTCATAATCACTTCAGTGGATGTTCTCCACTCAATGTTGTGAAAAAATTCAAAAGTAAAAACATGTAGATAACGCAGGGACTTCAAAATCTCATGTATTAAAAGAAGAATCTATATGTAATGTGTTGCAATGTAATGATCCTCATGTTCTTAAATACTGCAAGAAGTACAGTGTAATTTATGAAAAGTTATGAAAGAGGGAAATAGAATACATTTGAATAGAAAAGTACAAAATTCAGATAATACAATTAAACCTATTCGGAATATTATTAAATTTAAACTTGTAGATATCCTAAGAAAGAAAATATTTTTTCATTAAAACCAATGATTATAAAGTAGAGGATCCCAAATCTATTGCAAATTCTTTTAACGTATTATAGTATATGGTACAGAAATATTATTGACAACTTGAACATTCAAGATTTTGCAAAAGATACTGCAATTGGTTACTTAACAGATGCATTTAATAATTAGTATTAATATATGTAATTAGTCAATAACTGCAACAGTGCTTTTTCATTCAATCATAACATGAATAAAATTGGATGCACATTAAATTAAACACTATTGCAAAAACGTAGATAAAATAGTTAAAATTAACTGAAGGGGTGAGAATGAAATAATCCAAAACCATACTTTTAACAAAAATTGTTTTGTGCTAGTGCATTTCTTACACATATGGGAAAGCTATTAATAAAATATTGTAATAATTACTCAACAAATGACTTAGCATAAGGACTCTAAACCTTTGTGAAAGTTTGTCTATTATTACATATATTTTTTTTTAATTTCATTTTAATTGTTAGTTTTTAATATATATGCATTTACATTGTATATGTGTGTATAAATGCATTCATTAGATTAACGTTTATAATATTATAACTCGTAATTTTGTATTGTTTGCGATCATTAACACTTAATCTCAGGACTTTGTAAATCTCTATTTCAACGTTACTTAGCTATTTCAACGTTATTTGGACAAAAAAAAATCGTTGTGTAGACTAAGAATCGAACTCGCACTCTTCTACACAACACGCAGAAGTCTTACCGTCTGAGCTATTGAGACGACATAAAAGCGTCCCTTTCTGTGCGGAATGTCGATCTAGTCATGAATGTCCATTGTCGATTTAACTACACGATTTATGTATATATTTATGTTTTATTTACGTAATATTATCATATTTTTTGCAGTTTTTGAAGTGAATTTCGGAACGATGCTAGTAACAAACCAAATAGCCTGAATTTAAGTAACTCAATATTCGTTATCTTGTGTATCGGTGCTCTGGTCTCCGATCATGCGCAGTGTCTTACATCTGAGACTTAAGAATATTCAATCGTCTCATCCTTTTCCAGGGAAACTGCACATCTATTATCAGGCAGTACATCTCACTTGACGATGTATGTCAGAGGAAGAACAATTTGTTTGTATGCATCTGAAGTTTGACTAGTGTAATAGGTAGCTTTTCGGGGACGTATGCAATGGAGGGAGAAAGAAATGTCCCCCCTACCCCATTATCTCCTCGCCTAGTTGCATCATAAGAGATGCCTTCTTGGTAATACTTGTGTGGTTCAGACCTTTCTTCGGACAGTTGACTAAACAATAATAATATTGCGAAATACTTTGAGTTTGAGTTGATTTGAGTTTGTCGGTTTAATTACTTTTCACTCTGTATGTTTTTAAGCGACGCTATGTCAACTGCCACTATATCAATATCGTTGGGATTGGTGATATTGAATTGATATTTCGGCGAGATGAGACCGACGATTTTTCATTGGATTCCTTGACATCCCTTTTATAGTTGACGGAAACTTCGGAATAGGAACATAACCGGATGATCAGTCTATAGTACGTCCGCTCAAATGAGAGCCACTTGCACCTACCTTGAGCGAAAGGCGTCAGGTGTTTCAATCTTGAAGCACGCGGCTGGTTGTTGGTACGCCAGCGCTGTTGACAGATCTAAGTCAGTGCTCCGAGAACAAGTTCATATAGTATTCGGTTTCAGACGAGCACGCAAGTGTAATATACAGGGACATCATTTCATTTTTACTTCAATTTTTATTTCACCTGGGTTTTTGAATGTACTTCACTCCCACCCCTTCTACTAGTGATGTTCAACCGTCCTCCACGGAGATCCAAGACCGGATATACAGTCATAGTAGCCTTACGGTCATAGTAAACAGTACGTTCCAAAAAGATGTTCGCGTTTTCCATTGACGAAATATTGCATCATTTTCGCACAGGTATTGTCGTCCATTTGTCTACGTCGCATCTCGGTTTCCCCCACCAGCTTCTATTCGCCTCTCTGTGAAGTCTAGTGGCGGGCTGTCTTACCTCTTTTCTGAGAACATTTATTTCCATCAGGAAATGGACGTCTACGTAATATTATACCCATACAACTGCTTAAAATAACTTAAATAAAACGGCCTCGTTAAATAATTATCTGTCACGTGATTTCCCCCCTTTCTACGATCCTGCGACATAACCTCTTGAACGGACAGTAGATAGCATGTACGAGTAATTTTATCTTTTCGGATCGAGCAGAAGTGAAGATTGAATTTACAGTACGTAAGGTACTCTTTTATAGAGTAGGTACAGAATTACTTGAACATGAGTTGCTAGTACGAAGGACGAAACTGGTAATTGGAATTAGATCATGCGGCCACAAATTTTTTTATGTGGAATGGAGATATTTTAACAACCTTTCCTTTATTTGTTGACAACCAGACGAACGTAAATTCAAAATATAATTTACAAGTCCCTTCAGAAGAAAGAATCAGATTATTGAAATAATATATAAGATAATTTAAAAAATAATTACCTATATATTAAGGTTCTGGTACCAGAATCAAATCCCACCCTCAGACGAGTATCTAATAAGTTCCAGGGCTCAGAACTCCGCTCTCTCCCTGTACGAGTAAGAGACTTCACTCCGGCCTATTTTAAGTAATTATTTAGGGTGATAGCTGAAATGAGGAAGAGATAGAGAGTGATGGTAAAATGATAGGAGGAAACAAGAGCACTCTTACAAAAACTCTCTGCAACATCTACTTTGTGAACCACAAATTCCATTGCTACGTGGCCGGGGATCGAATTCGGACCGCCTGATTCGAAGACCAACGCACTAGCGCTTGAGTCGTAGACATTTTACATTTTAGTATACTCATTTTTCTTCTGTTAAAGGACTTCAGTCCTTTTGGATGACCGTTATGTTGCTCTTCGTGAATTGATAAGAGGTATTCTGTCTTGTTCTCGCTCCGTTACACCGTGACGTCGTAAGTCTGTAATCTACAACAACCACTGACGTATTCTTTCTATGACGAAATGGTCAACTTCATTACATCCAGTTATAAGTTCAAGCTTACGTTATGCTAGGTCTGTTCTGGGTGGTAATAACTTGAAAGAGAATACCGTGCGTGTTTGGAATCTGAGAGATAAGTCTGTGGCTTAAGGCTTACACTACAAGTTGCTCCTTACTGCCGAATTCCCCTCACAACGAATTATTTCACTTTAATGTAGTTTATTTTCATTACCTACGTAGTCAGTTATGAAATTCTTGCGAGAAAGAAATAGGGTTACTATCCGTCCGGCAAAAGGAGGACATGTTCTCTCTTTTAACAATTCTATCCTGTCCGGCAAACATTTTAAAAAGATTTGAAATGTTCGGAATTTCGCATTTCAACTGGAATTAATATGAATATTGAATAATGTGCGATATTATGCATAGAATATCTAAATAAACAGTGAAAACCTATTAAAGAATTTAACTGCTTTCAATGCTTGAAGCTGAAGCACATAAATACATAAAATATTATGTTCGCGTAGGCTTCCGCGGCTGGTGTGAATGGTGTGTGGATAAGCTTCAGGGCTTCTACCGCGTTGTCTTGGTGTTATTGGCTGACGTTTCGACCACATGTACGCGGCGCCCCCCCCCCTTCATCCGGACATCGGGCACGGTATCAAGGTCACTCTTTCGGACCTTATGAGGGCCAGTATTTAATATGAATACTCCCCTTCATACAGACCTCAACCGGATTGGACAACGTAGGACCAATCAGATGCCAAAAGGAGAACCTACGACCTATCACAGCAAGTACTCCCCCCATCGAGACTACTATATATATATATATATATATATATATAAGAGCTGGCAGACTTTTTTCTTATCCAACAACTGCCCTGAAGATGACCACATCACAGCGGTCGAAACGTCAGCCAATAACACCAAGACAACGCGGTAGAAGCCCTGAAGCTTATCCACACACCATAAAATATGATGACCTATTGACATGCATTGAATTCTTACACTCTAAAAATATCACTATTTATGATTTTAAGTTATTTTATCAGTTTTATTCTGCAATGTACAAAGATATGCCAATCAAGTTAATTTTGACAAAGATTTAAGTTTAGTTAAACAATGGTGCAAATTCTTCAATTCCAATAATTCTGCGAGCACTGAAACTTTGTCAGAACTCTTAAAAATATGTCAATTCTATTTATTTATCCCAAGTCACAATGGAAGTGCTGAGAGAGTATTTGCCCTAATATCTACTCAATAGACAAAAGAACGAAATCGCATGCTAAAGGAGACAGTCAGAGGTATCATCATGGTGAAATATAATGTCGAAGACATATCACAGTCTAGTATATGAAGCTCATTACGTAGTAAATATGCAAACATTAGATAGTTGCTCACCGCTAGGATCGATAATATCGCCTCATTACAGGCAATGCAAAATATTTCCGGCACAGTCTATTGCTTCCAGCACCCTCAAAACTCAAGCTTCGTGACTGTATATAGTAGACTGTGGACATATCCTGTGAACAGTTCCATAGTTATTTGTTAGAAGATAAGTTGGTCCCTTCAGACTCTTGTGCACAAAGTGGGCTCCACCGATAAGTAGGATACAGGTATAATACTAATCCAGCAACTAGTGAGAAAACTGACTAAGTTGAGTCATTGTTTTTATCTTTAATTTTGTTCATACCAATTTTTAAAAAATCCTCCTTTTTCAGCAATGTCCTCTTATTTTAGATTCCATGTCCTCCTATAGAATTTGTTCTCATGCTAACCCTATATAGAAAGGCAAGACAGTTATTATTCAGAACATTCTAATTTAGTAATATAAAATATTGTCTGATTGCTAATTACAGTGCTAGTAAAAATAGACGATACTGCAAAATTTTACACGGTATTTCTTAATTTCTTAAGTTTGTCTTCATATTAATGTCCGTGCAGATCAGTTTCTTCCAATTTATTACAGTATATCAGGCCTGGGCGCTAATATCTCTATTAAGTCACTGCAGACAAGCACTTAACTCTCCACTCCACCTTTCCCGGGTAAGACAATAATGTTTTGGTGCTATACGAGCAGTGACGGATTGTATGAGCCGGACATAATAGCTTTTACGAACTTTCGGCTCTCGCTATTCGCCTAAAATCCACCACTGATGCACAGACCCTTACTTTGCATTTACTTATTAGGAGGTATAATCGAAAAGATCATGGGTGGGGATTTCTCCCTCACTTTCACTCTCTTTCTTATGCCAAGGGCTGCAGTAGTTTTCTGTTAACAACATATTGTTCTATATTGATTTCATTAATAAAACTGCTTCTATAATACGGGACTAACAAAATATATCAAAATTAAAATTTTTACCTTGATAACTATAACCACAGTGCATAACAAATGAAATATTACAGCCCTGGGCATGAGAGGGGAAGTGAAAGGAACGGTGAAACCGTCCGCCCATATCTTTTTCCCTTACACTGCCTTACTAAGGCTCTGTGCATCAGTGGTAGATTTTAAGCAACTAGCGAAAGACGAAAGTTCGTAAAAGCTGTGATGCCAGTCTGATACACTGGTTCGTAGAAAGCGTTTGAGTCTAAAGAAAGCAGAAAACAGCACAACATGCTCTGTTGTTGGGACGAGAATCCAAGGCCCCTCATACCGATCACGCAACCTGCAACAAAGCGTTCACGTGTGAGTATTTTTGACAACGCAAATATTATTCAACGCCTTAAGTTATTAAGGATATTGCTGAAGAGTTTAAGGTTCTATCTATCTATCTATCTATCTATCTATCTATCTATCTATCTATCTATCTATCTATCTATCTATCTATCTATCTATCTATCTATCTATCTATCTATCTATCTATCTATCTATCTATCTATCTATCTATCTATCTATCTATCTATCTATCTATCTATCTATGTATCTATGTATCTATCTATCTATCTATCTATCTATCTATCTATCTATCTATCTATCTATCTATCTATCTATCTATCTATCTATCTATCTATCTATCTATCTATCTGTCTATCTGTCTATCTGTCTGTCTGTCTGTCTGTCTGTCTGTCTGTCTATCCTATCTGTCTGTCTGTCTGTCTGTCTGCCTGCCGACAAAACAGTGTACAATCCGTCACTGATCTTCCTGTCTGCTTTTTACCGCACCAAAATATTAAATATTACTGTCTAAACCGAGAAAGATGAAGTGGGGAGTTACGAGATGGCCTCCAGTGACTCAGTCGGAGTATTAGCAACCAGGTCTGAAATATTATATAAAAATGATACTTTGTCGGATGATATTAAAAGCTATATGGTGTCATTTAAAAATGTTCCCGATGACGTCCTTACTCACACAACAGTAGTCCAAAAAGATATTGTTTCCATAAAAATATTCCTTTCTAAATACTGTACCGTGTACAATACAGAACACTGTACGTAAGCTTAGTTTGAGTAATGATTGATCAATGTAGACCTAGTAAAAATAGCGTATTCTAGTGTAGATAGTGTAAACAATGTAATTTGTAAACATTATTGTAAGTGTTAAAGTGGTCCAAGTTTTGTTCTGCCCCATTTTACGAAACAAGATTTTCGTCAGACGTCAGTCAAGAACTTTGCTTGCTAGAAACACGCACTTCGTTCACTTAAAAACTCCAGAAATACTTAGTCTTGTAGCCTTCTGGGACAAACTTCGATCCCTAGCTATCATCATAGCTCTGAGATTAACTCTACTGGTTATTTATTCAGACAATGTTTTTCGAAGTAGGCTACCAGAACGAAATATCTCGGTATAGTTGGGGACTGTGAATTTTCTGACCACAATGTTGGTGTAATACTACCGCATCATTGGTTAACAAATATTGTGCATATCCTAGCCCTCTCTGTAGACAATCGCTTCAGACTGCTATTGAGGTCGCTATCGTAACAGCACCAACAGCAGCTTCTGTACAAATAGAATCCAGTGCGTAATTTATAAATGCATCCTGTTTCATCGAACGTTCAATACTACAGCATAATTCACTCTTATTTTGCAGCTTTTCAAACATCATACATACCACGAAACTGACGTAGCTCTGTTGTAATACTTCCAACACAGTAAACCACGATACTCGTTTTGCTCATTTCTCTATAGCAAAAAGCATTTTGCTTTTCGCTCGTTGCTGTGGAATTTTCTCCCTCAAATCAAGCATGTACAGTATTGAGTGGTGAATACCACGGTTCAAATTTCCTATGTTTTGATATTATATTGCTACTAACTCCACTGCTACTCCATTCTCAGTATAACTCTACTTTATTTCGTGTTATCCATGTGCGTGAGGATAGCTATACATTTGAAACTAATTATTCGCTTACAAGCAAACATTCCGATGGGGGTTCATAAAAAGTTTAATTTTTTTCTTCCACCATATTAATAATGTCGAAAGAAGTCCTTATACAAATTTTGGCCACTCGAAAGCAAATTACGAGGTCGTCCAGAAAGTGATTTTTCTTGGGGCCGTTTGCAGGAAAAAAACAGAATTGAGGACTTCATATGGTAAACCATGAAAGTGCCAAAAACAAAATTGTTCAGTATTACAGAAAAACATTATTAGCATTGTAAAGGAACTTACATGGTTTCTTACCTCACTGATACTGGAGCAGATCCTTTACTTTTAACTTCACAAAACTCACAATATTATTGGCATATTAAACACTTTCTTTATTCACGTTACATTTAATACATTTTATGAATGTCTTGTTTACACCAGGTCTATAATTCAACTCTCTACCTCTGATACTGGAGCAGAGCCTTTACTTTTAACTTCACAAACCTCACAATATTATTGGCATATTAAACACTTTCTTTATTCAAATTACATTTAATTTTTTTTACGAATGTCATGTTTACACCAGGTCTATAGTTCAACTCTCTGTCACTGATACTGGAGCAGGTCCTTTACTTTTAACTTGACAAACCCCACAATATTATTGGCATATTAAACACTTTCTTTATTCACGTTACATTTAATATATTTTATGAATATCATGTTTACATCAGGTCTATAGTTCAACTCTCTATCACTGATACTGGATCAGGTCCTTTACTTTTAACTTCACAAAACCCACAATATTACTGGCATTTTAAACACTTTCTTTTTCCACGTTACGTTTAATGCAGTTTATGAATGTCATGTTTACACCAGCTCTCTAGTTCAACTCTATATCTCTGAGTCGCAAAAACTTATATATAAAACAATTTAAAAGCAAATAAATAAGCAAGAATAAAACTCATTAAACAAATACTGAAACAAAAATTGGACTTAAATAAAAAAGTAAGGATTAAATAAAAAAAAAAGTAAAACCCGAATTTCTCCATACATTTTAACCAACTCCCCGGTTGGCAAGTTGGTATAGCGCTGGCCTTCTATGCCCAAGGTTGCGGGTTCGATCCCGGGCCAGGTCTACGGCATTTAAGTGTGCTTAAATGCAACAGGCTCCTGTCAGTAGATTTACTGGCATGTAAAAGAACTCCTGCGGGACAAAATTCCGGCACATCCGGCGACGCTGATATAACCTCTGCAGTTACGAGCGTCGTTAAATAAAACATTAACATTAAATATCTATCTCTGATATTGGAGCAGGTTCTTTACTTTTAACTCACAAACCCCACAATATTATTGGCATTTTAAACATTTTATTTACTCATGTTACATTTATTAGCCTACATTTGATGAATGTCATATTTACACCAGGCCTATAGTTCAACTCTCTATCTCTGATACTGGAGCAGGTCCTTTACTTTTAACTTCACAAAACTCACAATATTATTGGCATATTAAACACTTTCATTATTGACATTACACTTAATACACTCTATGAATAAGATGTTTACACCAGCTCTACAGCTCAACTCTCTATGTCAGGAAGAAATCTCTTTATTAGTCATCATAGCTAGCTGTACTTTCAAACTCCATTTGGTGCCCACACATTTCCAAATAAAACTTTTTGTGCTTATCTTGAAGCAAAAAAGGGGTCAATGCTACCAAGTCCTCCTCCTTTTCTTCACTTATGTCGTTTTCATACTCAATCCTTACACAGACACAAAACGTTCATTCACGTTGTTTCAGAACTAAACAAAACACGGGTATCGTCGGTAATGGCGGTTGCACATTCATGGTTCTTCACTTTACTCAACGTGGCACATACACAAGCAGCACAGCCTATGGACGTGTATATAAACATAAATTACAATCTTACACACATTCACTGTTTACCATTTTGTTCAGCTTGGAACATACATTCAGTCGTACTAAAAACTTTTTTTTGTGGCATTTTCATTGTTTACCATTTGAAGTCCTCAATTGCATAGAAATATTTATTGAAACAGATACAGCAGTTGTTGCGCTATTTGTAAACATATCCTCCACTGGCATTGAGACATTTGTCACACTACGGGATCAATTTTTGTATCCTTATGTCGTAAAAGTCAGCCGCCTGAGATCACTGTTTGACAGCCGTCCGCACCTCTCTGTCGATATCATGATTCGACAAATATCTCAATTTCGGTGAGGAATATGGTGAAAAATAGCTCAACAGTTGCTGTGTCTGTTCCAATAAATTTTTCCGATGAGATTACGAGTATGTTTTCTCTCTCTTAACGGCCTCTGGCGAACTTATTTTTTACGGCCCTCGTATTTGTGGTGAAGCCGCCAAAATTTATAATTATAACCACTTCTTTTGGCATTATTAACATGGTGAAAGAAAAAAAAATATTTTTTATCTACCACCATGAGAATGTTTGCTTGTTAGATCTTCTGTAGGTAAGAATATAAACCTGGGAAACAGACTTTCTCATACACTTAACTTAATACTTAGTTTTATTAATTCCGTTTTGAAAAACTGGTAAATTTAATATAATCTGAAATTCAGCTTATCAGTTACATTGACAGTTTTCATGTTTTCCTACTTGAACCACATGACATATTATGTAACCTCTTTTATTGCAAACAGTGTGATTATTTTATGTTATAAACCACAAGTCATTGTAAGCAATAGACAAGGCCGCATCTGTGCTCGTTTCTAGTGCGCTGATCTTCCACCCAGGAGACTCGAATTCGATATCCATCTAGGTAATGGCGGTATTTTTGGTAAACCAAGCAGACGTTGCAGAGTTATTCCTCCTGAGATACTCTTGTTTCCATCTATCATTCCATCAGCACTTTCCACATTCCACTCATTTCATCTGCATTTGAAGACTGAACATAAAAAGACCGTAAGTGCCAAAAAGATAAACCGTAGGAAACAGAGCTCTCTTGTGCAAATAGTAATGTCATATCATAGCCTACGTTTTGCACATCTATGGGAGACGTTAGGGCCTAAATAAAATTACAATGAGACAACATTTTTCGTAGTGGATTTAACCAGAGACATATATTTTTTTTGAGAAACTAATTTTAAACGATATTGGAAACCATAGATTTTTTATGTTCAGTAGAGTTGGGTCTATTCGTGAATGAATCGTTCATTTTATCGACTAATAATAAATAATAATGAACCGATTCGTGATATGAACGAATCACCGTTGAAAGAGTCATAATGAATCGGTACCATAACCAATAATACGATTCCATTCTTTTATTTTCAGTATGTTATATTTCTTTGTGATATCTACTTGATCTCGGACGATGTTTTCAGAAACATTTCTAAGGAACCATTGTTAGTTTCATGCATTATTATAGGGCAGAGGTCTGCATCGGACGTTTTCGCTCGAGCGCCAAGTTGTTCATAGCATAATCCGATAGGTAGCGCACATGCATGATGGGTAAAATTGTCACGAGCGATAAATCCTTGAACGGTATAAGCCGAGCGTTAGACATTCGTTCTTGTTACAGTGATGAACTGTGCAGTAACATCATAAATATTTATCAATTCAAAACTTTGCAGTGTTTAACTAACCTCTCCATAGTACAACTACAAAACTTGCTTTAAAATGTAATATAAATGTTGTAGGTAAATGTTTTTTTTTTTTTTTTTTTTTTTTTTCACACAGGAGTGATTTTGTTTTTGCCACATCTGATAGATGTTATTGGATGTAAAAGTAATTATTATAAACGGAGAACATAATCATGATAATGCAAGAACTGTATCAATTTTCTAGTAATAATAATAATAATAATAATAATAATAATAATAATAATAATAATAATAATAATAATAATCTCTAATAATTAGTGTATCAATCTTTGCGTCTGTAACAGTTGTGCCGCATTATTATTCGTTTTATTACATTTTCTGTGACGTTTTCTCTGTACTAATATTGTTATTAATCTACTGCTATATCAATAATATTTTGTAAAACGTTTCTACATTGTTGCAGTATATAGGTGGAACACTATGTATGGACCTATCATATTATATACTGTATGTGGTAAGTCAAATATTGAATAATTTTTAATTGGCAATAATACCTGTATATCGAAGTTTTTCATACTATTTTATTTATAAATTCATGTTCCTCTTTTGGTGCGTTCCATTGACTGTTCCATTAAACGTTTGTCATAAATGCAGAAAATAAAGCCTTATTTTTACCGTGTGAGCAAAACATATATGTGTTTCTTATCTGTCGCCTTTCATACAAGATAAGACATGTCCTTGAGATAACCTTGTACTGTGCTTCTATTTATTACGAGCGTACCACGACCGATCGTATCTCACTCGAGGGCGCGACACTCGACCGAGTTCAAGCGAGCGATTTAACTCCATTGCAGCACTCTGTTATAGGGTTAACAATCATTTTATACATTATAAGATTCTTCTGCGAATACTGAATCGACGTTTATGTTCTAAGATGGAAGATGCTTATTTTCTATTAAAAGCTTCCTTTGCCATTGCTATCCTCCTTTTGACTGGTTGGCAGTAGCTCATGTTACTGCTTATAATACACTCCAAGTATTTGAAGCTGTCCACTTGCTCCATTGCCATTTAGAATTCGCAAGTTTCGCTTCTTTACTGTTCTTGCTATGATCATGGTCTTCGTCTTGTTTGCATTTATCTTAATTCCAAACTGCTCACAGCTGTCATTTAGCTCTGGTAGCCTATCCCTTAGTATCATCTCCTTTTCTGCTAACAACGCCATATCTTCAGCAAATCTTACACATTTTTTTTTTCTTTTTTCCTCCATATTCTGAATGAAAACAGGTCTGCACTACATACTCCAAGTAGATTTTGAACAGGATAGATGATAATGGTCACCCTTGTCGTACTCTTCTCCCTATTTCACTTCCTACTGACTTTTCTTCTCCTGTTCTGTATTTGACTCGTTTCATATAAATGTTACTCAACAGCCTCCTCTCTTTTCAATCCACGCCAGTTTCCTTCAGGATCCCTATCAGTTTATTTCAATTCATTCTGCGAAACACCTTTTCCGAATAAAAAAATTCTATATACACTGCTTTATTCTTCTCTAGGTATCTTTCCCCAGTTGTTCGTAGCAGCGCAATTGCATCTCTGTTATCTTTTCCTTTCCTGAAACCAAAATGCTCTTCTTCCAACTGTTCTTCCATCTTAGAATATAAACGTCGAGTCCACACCTGTGGAGTAACGGTCAGCGCGTCTGGCTTCGAAACCAGGTGACCCGGGTTCGAATCCCGGTCGGGGCAAGTTATCTGGTTGAAGTTTTTCCGGGGTTTTCCCTGGGTAACTTTCGGTGCTGGACCCCGGACTCATTTCACCGGCATTATTACCTTCATTTCATTCAGACGCTAAATAACCTAGATGTTGATACAGCGTCGTAAAATAACCCAATGAAAAAATATATATAAACGTTGATTCAGTATTCGCAGAAGAATCTTTGCGGAGTGTGATATCAGGCTGAACACGTTACAATTCTTGGCATTCTTTTTTCTTCAGTATTGGAAGGAACACTGTCTCCGTAAAATCCTGAAGCCTGTCGCCTTTCTCATATATTTAGTTGAATAATGGTATAATTTGCGTATTGTCTTCATTAATTCAATAGGGATTCCATCACCTCATGTTGCTTTCCCATTCTTTATTTCCCTGCACAATGTACAATGTACCTTAAAATGAGGATCTTTAAATAATGGCATCTACATGTCTGAAGTAATTTTATTCCTAGAGATGACAATATGACTACTGTGAGAATAATGTATTAAGACAAACACGGTCACTAATACTTAGTTGAATATATATATATATATATATATATATATATATATATATATGGCATAGAAATACAAAAATAAAGAGGATAGCTAAGAATAATATTTAAATTTTACTTTTAAAATTAATGTAACTCTATTTATTGATAACTTTGTTATTCTAGCAGGAGCAATGTGATTTACAGTGGAAAAGATACTCTTTAAATTATATGATGCAAAGGAATAATTTAGGAATAACAATAGTTAAAATTGAAGTTACGACATTTGCGGTAAATATCAAGTTGAGGTCTAAAATAGCGATAAGTAATGAATTTTTTAACAAGAATACAATTTTAAATATTTTTCTTTGTGATTTGGAACAAATGACACAAATTTAAACAGATTTGTATTTTCTAACGGAATAATATGAAAAAATAAAGTACTTCAAATGTATAAAATGATTGTTAATCCCTATAATAATGCATGGAACTAACGATGGTTCCTTAGAAATGTTTCTGAATACATCGTCCGAGATCAAGTTAAAAATATAGATATCAGAAAGAAATATAACATACTGAAAATAAGCTATACAATTTAATTTTAATATGTAACCTATATGTGGATGTAAAAATAATAAGCAACATAATAATTAATAATGTTCTTCAAACAAACAGAATTTGTACGTGTTGAACGTCAATAGCGAACAACGATGGATGACTCTGTAAAATGGAACAGATTTACTGGTCTAACCTATGTATGATTATGACGTCGATGAGTAAAAATGTGTTGTTCTTCAAAATGATTATGCATTCATTAAGATTACCGCTATTTAAAAGTAAGGGTTTTCCTAATTCTCAATGTAAAGCATTGTTCAGACCTCTCCCTACTCCAAAGTCACAACGTGTCGACTTAACTCGTACCCTAGACATTCGAGACAACTTCGTACAGAGCAATTCTCGACAATATTATTATCCTTTCATTATACTCTCTATTCATAACTATTCATAGACATTTCGCAGCACGCTCTACGAGCGTACTAAGCTAGCCCCGGCTATCCACTGGTTACTAGTACAGAATTCAAATCATATCCTATCGCTAACACTGGTTTATGAATACGAAAAACGCTGATCATCCAACGGAAGCCCGCGCTAAAAATGTCTATGAATATGGCCCTTAGTGATCATAAAATATAACCGCAAGTGAAAAAAAAATTCTT